>NC_092520.1:104877500-105177500 GCF_037038585.1 Patagioenas fasciata | reverse complement strand
AGCTGAGTTGCTATCTTGCCTTAAATGTAATTTTTCATGATCGTGCCCTGAGAGAAAGAGGAAAAAATATGTTTTATGTGAGTCAAACCAATGGAAATGATTGGCAAGCTGAAATTCAGCATGCCTGTGATAGAAGAGGCTAAAGACAACAAGGGGGTCTGAGAGCACTACTTCAGACATGGTAGGTGGGATGGAGACTCCTGATACTTGGACTTCAAAAAAGCTGTGCACTAATTTTTAAACAGGTGGAAACAGAAGTGATTAGTACTTAAGAAATGACTAGGCATTAGATTGAGCTTTTATAAAATAATGACTGGAAGGCAAACTTTTTGGCAGTGCCAAAGCATAAAATATTGGCCATTTGAAAAATCCTATCTCTCTCCCAATGTCTTTTGTCTTCAATCAAGAGTGCATCAGAATTCAGCCACAATCCTGCAGCCACTTCTAGAGATACATTTAGTGCCTGGATTAAAGATAAAAGTATAATTGTTATAAATACTGTCCTGCAGATTATGCCAGACAGGTTTAGGAAAAGACTACTTTGTTGCCCCCTTTTTCTATGCAAAGGAACTAAGGATTCATTTCATTAATAATGCAGTCTGTTTCTTAAGGAAACATATACCTATCTCTGCAAAAGAGTAGAACTCCTTGGATTAAACCGAGTTGTTAAGGAAGTTTCTTTTCTCTAGGTTTCCCATAGCAGAGACTCAGGCATGGATTCAATAAATTCTTCTAAAACAATTTATTTACAAAGTACAGCATAGAACAACTCAAGCTGGGTGCCTCCTGAAGACAGACCCTCAGCAAAAAAAAAATAGAATTGGACAATTATACCCCCCACAATCAAAGCCTCCCACCCACCATGCCTCACTTTGGGTCAATCGCAAAATTGGAGTCTGGGGTCTCTTCCTCATTCTTTGTTTGATCTCTTCATTTTCATCAGGTAGGCCATCAATCAAAGTCCTGACCTTAAGCTGCTATTTTACAGCTGCAGTTGGGAAAAAATTAGCTGTTGGCAAACCAAAAAATTATTGTGTTTTGTCTTCCTTTAGATGACGTTCTATTCCTTATCTCTAGGGTCGCAGCTCCCCTTATCTAGTAGCTTGAGCTATGCTGAGGCTTTTTTTACCTAATGAAGTGGAAAGTTCAAAAGTTCATGGCTTGTGCAAGTTACACTAAGTAAACTTACACTAAGCAAATTCTATATGAGCAGTTTCTAGACCAGTTCTATACGAAACAGTATGCCAAATAATTAAATAAACTAACGTAGTCTATTCCCTATCACAAGTATATTGTAAATGAATAGGACTATGACGCTCAGTAATATGTATTGCAATTTGTTTACCATGACCACTTCATATAAAAAAATTGATACATCTAAATGTTTGTGCTACAATACCCCCTCAGATGTTACCTAATTAATGTTTAGCAACTAGTAATATGGGAAAACAAAGGGCCATGTCAAGCAATAACTTACGTATAGATTTAATCATACTTTCTAATGAATTATGCTATTAAACATTATGAATTGCTCAATTGAAACTGTAGCTCTGTGAGGTAGGAACATATCCTTCCTTCTCCCTCCTCCATCCTAACCAAGTGTCTATTTTCAAGTATGGAATTGAGAGATTAAGAGTTCAAATAACTTCCCATGCCGATTTCTTAATGTGAATGAAGCAAGATGTTTCAGCTGTGTTCAAAACCCCAACCATTTTTCATTTGCAGCAAGTTTCTGGAGAACAGTCAGTGCTAGTGGAGACAGGCTGATGTATTCCCACAAGTAATAACTGCCAGGACCTACACAAGGCTTGCTGTACTCTTGCAATGTCTTAATTTACTAATAGTGCAACTGAACATGAACAGTGCATTCGAGCTACTAGAGGAGAGCTCTCTCATAAGCCACTTTATAAGTAGTTGTTGGTATATCTATATTACTCACTACTAAGAACTAGAGTATTCTAACCTGAATAATGACTAGCTAATATGCTGTGATGTCTCCTTTTTGGCTGCATTCTTCTCAGCAGCTTTGTTCTATATCTGTCTTACTTTCCTTCAGCATCTCTTAAACCAAACTAATCTTAGCTGAACTCCAATTCTGACTTTACATGAATACGATGAGGTACAGAAGGGCTACGCTACATGAAAACAGACATTACAAGTCTGGGAATTTGCTATTGTAAGAGTTACTGGGATGAGGCGATTGCATTCTGGCAGTAGAAGCTCTCCAGTAGAGCTCTATTTTTAAGGAGGTTATCCTGCACTATCTGTGTCATTGTCTTTCCAGTGGATTACAGCAATTACCAATGACAAAACACTTTCCTTTGGATTTGTGGAATTTTTCTGAACTGGCTAAATTGCTTGAGTTCTGTTCTATGACAGCATAATAGGAAAAAAAAAAAAAAATTTACTACTGGTTTTGGTTTAGAAGAGTGAAAAAAAAAAATACTATGATGTCTTACCTGAGTGCAACTGAAGCCCTGGTAAAACAGAGGTTCAGATTTATTCTTTATTTTATATTTCATACATAGGCTTTGCTTTGATTCAGACTAATAACTCAAACTTTTATTGTTCTTCTAACAGAGAAATAAAAAATGAGCAGCGGGAAAGGAAAATAATGTGATTGCATCAAAAAGCAGGTTTATTTGGTAAATTGCATGCACCACAGAGAACTGAGATGATTAGTGAAGCTTTTATGCATTTCCCTGTAAATAATGTCCATTAGCTATCAAATTTAAAAAAGGTAAACAAAATATATATTCTGAGTATTATTTTATTTCCCCTCTTCATGTCACACAAATGGAACAATTGATCTGACAAAAGCCTAAAGGATCTGGGAATACCTAATTTACTGAATATAGTCTGACTTATTCTGTTAGTTCTCATTTGCCCTTGTATGTTTGATACTGAAATAACAAATTACCAAAAGTCTTATGCAACTGATATTTCTTCCAAATTTCAGAAGTCATGTATCTCATTATGTTACTCTTACTGGTTATGTGTTTTATCATAGCAGGAAAAAAAAGAAAACAACCAACCAAACCAAACCAAACCAAACCAAACCAAACCAAACCAAACCAAACCAAGCCAAACAAAACCAAGCCAAACCAAACCAAACCAAACCAAACCAAACCAAACCAAACCAAACCTAATTATATTAATAGTTTTGAGCTTTTAGTGATTTGGGTAAGCTATAAAGCTGTCATTGTTAAAAATATTTTAATAAATTAAGTATCTATTCCAATTTCTTTACAGAGGTAAATTTTAGATGTCAGAATTGCAGAAGTGACTGATACAGAAAAGATGATAAATTTACTGATGACATAAGTGCCATAGTTCATTTACATTTGCAAAATATATTGTCTTGCAAAAATTATGATTGCATGGGTAGCTTATAATACAAATTGTTAAACATTTGCTATTTTTATTATTTTTAATAGAGGTTAGACTTTGTGTTATCGAATGTATCTCATTCTGTACATTTCTCTAACATTGTTTTCCTTGTTTTGAAAAAATGACCGAGCTATAGATAGCCTTTGGATATATTTTCCTTCATTATTCTCTGTTTTCTTCTCTTCCCAAGATGGATTTTTGCTTGGTATTCTAAAGATAAAAGCTTAAATAATCAGTTTGCTGAGAATCTATAGACATCCTATCCAATGGCAACAATCTATAAAATAATTGCAGCATCAGTTCACCATTGGAGTGTATTGAACCTACACAAAATAATGAATTTCCTTTAGTGCTTTAGAGGAAAAAAATTACAAGATGCAACACTGAATTAATGCTATAGTCTTAATCATCTCACATTCATCATAAGATAATCTTGTCTCAATTACAGATCCAGCTGGAAATGGCTTTAAACCTAGATTACTCTTCTGGTCTTTCTTGGCCAAATGTTGGAATGGAAATGTCTTGACAGCATTATTAATAGAAGCATTATTAACATTAAAATGCAGACTATGTAACATTCCACATGCCATGTACAATGCTTAAGTCTTTTTTACTTAAGCCTAAGTTTTGAAACAACTACAAAATGCTTTTATTACATTCTCGGAAAGACTAAGTATTAAATTTCATACTTTATACGTGAGTATTTTAGTGGTGTAAGGATAATCTAGCTAAAAAGCAATGATGCCATGGAGATGTTTAGAAATCAGAGCATCATCCAAACTTGAAACATTTGAAGTTCTAAATATTGGTGTTTTGCAAGGCAGCTTTCATGAAACATACAGTCTTCCTGAGGTACTTTTTCACTAAATTCTCTGTTTCCACATTTGAGTAATGTCATAAGAAAGTTCCCAGCATATCTTGCAGCTCTTTTTGTTAATGAAGGTCATGAATCAACTTCAGTGTCAGTGCTCACTTCTCCCTTAGACTTTCTCTAAAAACAACCTACCTATACTACTTCTTCCTGAAACAAAAAGTGTAATAATAGGTTTCCAAGAAGTTAATTATTGCAGTTTCATCCAGTCTGACTTAAAGAAGTATTGAACTTGTTAATTCAAGCAAAATTCTGCTACTCAAATCCGAGGTATTTCTTCCATTATGTTTAATACCTTCACAGTAGCTGCACATGATTTATTTTATAATCTTTCAACAATTTGTTTCTAGACTTTGAGACCTTGCAGCACACCCTTGGTGGTGATGTCTTTCTTATTGTCTTTTTACTTGCTGCTATTCTGAGCATTAAGACTTGATACCTGTTTTTTGTCTTAATTTCTCTTTCACATTTTTTAAACAGGTTACAAAGCCTGCCCAACTAAAATTTCCAATTGGCTTAAGATTTTGACTTTTTCAGCACTCAGAAGTCAAAGTTACTTCAAAGTCACAAAGCATGACAATTCAGGCTTTAGTTCTACAAGCATATTTCTCCTGCATATTCCCTATAGGACACCTGTCATTCACTGGGCAGACTGCATGGCACTCATATTTTGAGCAATAATGTAACTCCTTCATCCACATTTCAATTTTTCTTTTGCATGCCTGAATTTCCATTAGGTATGAAATTCCATTAAAATATGTTCTTGTTCAGCATTACATGTAATGAAAAATCTTAAGTAATTCACAAACTATTATTTGTCTGTGTAGAATGTTTGTTATGTTGGGTAAATCCCATCCTTATTAAAAGCACTGTGTACATGGGGCCAGCTCTCTGCTGTTAGTGGGTGTGCACGCTTGGGAGGTTTAGGTTAGTGTGAATTCAAAAGTCAAAATATTTAATTATACTTGTTCTATGTGTTCAAGCTATATTGGGAGTGCCTGGCTTTCAGGAAATAGAGCCACAAGGTTTAAAGCTGGATCTTCAGACCACAAACGTGATACAGTATTGACTACTTTGAGTGACTGGTTTCCAGTCTGAGGTGACTGCAACGTGGCATGAATGTGCATAAATATGACAGTTTTCAGGGAGCTGGCACATCTCTAGGCACTCATCTATTGCAGCAACTGGAAGTGCGGTTTGGTATCATCATATTGTCAGGACTGATGCCAAGTACTTGACCTCTGCAAAACTGACAAAAGACTAAAAACCTGCATTGGAAAAGAGTAAGCCAAATGTTTAATAAGCCTGTTTCCATAACATTTCCTGTCTGAAGAAGAAAATCACACAGCTCACAAATGCTTAGATGTGGGAAGAAATTATTTATTAGGGATGTCACCTTGAGATGGAGGTGGGCTGAGGTTAGGAAGAATAACCTTTTTGAACAAATTTCCTCTCTTGCTCCAATAGTGGTCAATGTCAGACTTTCCCTCTTCTTCACTCGATCTTATTTGTCCTGATTTACTTCTTTAATCTGAACTCCATGGAAAACAAGCCTGATCGTTATTACAGAGAGGGAATTTAGAATTTCTAGGTAGTTTTACCCTTTTTTCTCCTTAGCACGGTCTTCTTTTCCCAAGAAGAAATCCTGTGCAGGAGATTTCTTTTGTTTTGAGAAGAGTTGAAACTGTGCTTTTTAACCAATTTTGAACCTTTAATTCAGCCAGTTCAGAAACTATTCCTCTTTCATAAAAGTAGTTTCACTTTTTCAGTAAATCAGCATTTACTATTTTTCAGTAGTTTTCTGTGAAAATGCTGACAAACTTCAACTGAATGTACTGAGAACCTTATAATATCAAATGTGAAGCAACCCAAAAGGGTGGCAGAACGATCAGACACACAGCTGCAGGATAAGAGGCATATTGATTTGGAGTTGCTGACTACAGCATAACGTAAATGTGCTCAAGCTAGCTGTCAACCTGCTGACTCACATAGAGGTAACACTCTAGTATAGGATCAGAGACCTCAAATCAGGGTCACCACATCAGCATGACAGCCTTAGCTGATATACTGCTGGTGAGTGGAGTAAAATCTAAGAAAGCTTCTAAGCTATAACCATAGTTACTTTCTATCCTAATTCAGGAAGTGTGATGTCTCATAGAATGATCAGCAGTTCTACACATGCATCTAGGCAACCTGTCAGACAGGGGTTTGATTTTGTGCTTGAAGAAATCGTTTTATCATTTGTTAAGTTACTTAATAATATATATTTTTTTCCTTTTAGTATATACAGAAATAGAATAGAAACATATAAACCTAAATAGTACAGATAAAGCTGAAAAAATGAGAATTTGATGTGCAGACTTTTCTTCATTTAAAGAGGTTTTAAAAATGCATGAAGACTAATCTGGGTGTACTTAAAACTTTCGAAAACTTTCAGAATTCCTTAAATGTAGAAGTCATTAATCTTTATACAGCTTCCTGAGACATTTCTTTTTCATTTGTGCAACTGAACTTAGAAAAAATAATCAATGTGATAAGTATTTTTACTGTGACCAAAAGCAAAAATAAGCTACAAAAATGGTGGGGAAAATAGTAAATAATTATGAATTTTTTGTTTGTTTGTTTAGTGGTGTTTTTTTTTTGTTTTTTTTTTTTTTTTAAAGTCGTGAGTTTTAATTATTCCTCCAAATTAAGGATCTGAACTGCCCTCAAATTTCCAAGTTTTACTCTCCTTCTAAAAATCACAATAGTGTTTTGGATTAATCAGATTTTTATCCCTCATATAATGGGAGATTTTTTTCTCCTGCTGTCTTCTGCTCCTCCTTATTTTCTTCTCCTTCTCCCTTCACTTTCTCTTCTTCCACTTGTAATTCTCTGGTATTAAAGCCATTCACATGGCCCCTAGTTGAGCATAACCTTTGTAGGGGCAGAGATATTTCATCAGTAGTAAGAAGCAGCTATGGCTGTAGTATACTGTACTCTAGCTATTAGTAACCAAGTGACCTTGTTTACTATTAACCGCAGGACTGCGTGTATGTTTGTGTGTCTAGGTGTGGTCAGCCTTCAGGCTACAGCTAAAAGAAGAACTGGAGACTTCTAATTTTTTCTGTGTCTGCAGAGAATTTGGTACAGTCCATGTAACATTTTGGGCAGAAAAACTAAAATGTTTCTTGTATATTGATAATTGAGATCTGGCTTCTGAAAGTCAACTATAATTCTCCTTCTATTCTTTACACACTAAAAATATTTGTCTATGTAAATCATGGAATTATTTAATTTGCAAACTTAGTTGTCAAGGAACAGATTCATATTCCTCTAGGTGGGAATTTAACTTCATTCTCTACCTAGAGCACAAATAAATAACTTTGGTAGAGTGTTTAAATAATTTCTGTCCCTTATAATTTTCTTTTAATATGGTTTCCAGGATATTAGAACATTTTTTTAATTTTAACTTAAGAGTTACCTCATAATCTTTTTTTCCAGAGATAAGAATCACACTGTGCAGTGTGTATTCTCTTCTGTTTTTACAAATATATACAGAAATATTTATTTAAAGAAGTTAAGGTAAATAATTGAAAAGGTCTTGTTTCCAGGGCTAATTCATGACCTAAGCTTATAATGGACTTTAAAAAAGCTTGTTCTGTATCTTGCAGAAGAGCTTTAATCTTGTTGCAGAGAGTTTCTTGTGCCTACAGGTTTATCCTTCAGGTTGTGATCTTCAACCTAGACCTTTAGGTAAGTTTTCATATATTGCCAAACACTGCAAAGATAACAGCCTTGGACCAAAATCTGTCTGAGTTATTTATAGCAGAGAGATTTAGATAAGTGTTTTTGAAAATTTTATAGGGCATTGAGCAGACTGGTCCTGTAACTCGCTGAAATCAGTGTGAAATAGACGCTGAATTAACTCTGGTACCTCTGAGAAAATCCTTCTTTGGACCTGTGCTTGCTATTTAATGCCTAAATAAATTTGAAAACCTGGCCTTTAGAACTTGTGGTAAACTCAACAGTCTGTGCAAGAACAGCATACAGAAGGCAGACTTGGCATCCTTGTAATACTCTGTGTTGCTGAAGAAACAGTAGTAAGATGAACTTGATGAGGTAATTCATATTGGTGTACATTCATATGCTAGTTATTAGTGGTTTTAATATGGGATTATCAGGAAAACAACTTTTGTGTTTTGAGTAACAATGACAGAAAAACTAAGGTAAAAGAGTACAATACTATTTGATTTCAGATGCATTTGCTTCACTTTGATTAGTGGCTTCAAGTTTGAAGCATTTTTTGTAGAACTTACAAGCATAATATTTAACTAAATTTTTATGAAATCATCTAAAAGCCCGAACATTTTACCTGTAAATCCGAGAAACCATTGAGAGAACATAAGAAAGATGGGGGCTTATAATACTTATTTTGAGAAATTTTATAGTTCAGAGTCATTAAAACTGAAATGCAATGGTGGAAGAGTCTATTGCCATAAAGAATGAACAAGGTACTATGCTGAAGTTTTTTGACAGGTCGTCCAGTTTTTGGTAGGTTTAGCTCACCATTACTCAACATCATTTCCAGTGTTGTAGAGAGATATTAACTAGTAACAGAAGAATGTGTATCAGAAAGTATAGATAATTGAGACGTGTCGATGCATATAACTGTTATTTGTTGATGCACATTTTCTCAGCATTTTAAGATACTTCCTAACCCTCTTAGAAACTCAGTATCTCTAGTAAAATGATACCCTAACAATTAAGGCAAACCAGCAAAAACGTTATTTCATTTTGAGTATCACCTGGAACATTTTAAAAATGTGTTGTTGATAAGGCACTGGTAACAAAATCAGTTCATGATATGAGTGCTATCAACCAAATCAGATATTACTTTTCGATCACATAGACAAATGTTTTTAGCAATATATCTTACCATATTTAGCCACAACTTCTGTCTTTGTTAGAAAAGTTGCATATACCAAAGGAAGTATCTGCACACTGTTGAAGATGGAATAGGAAACTGAGTGCAAGCATATGAGAAAATAGAAAGATCTTTACCCAAGAATGCCTGATGCTACACATCTCTGTGCTGTGTCCACAGACACGAGGTCTGCTCTGCTGTGAATCTAGAGCAACACAAATCAAGGGAATTACTCTGGATTTTTTCCAACACAAGGGCATGCAGCTTTTGGCAGTGGGTACTCAGCAGCCCATAGAAATCTGACCCACACTCTGTGTATTGGCACAGACGTCTTACCTAATTTCTGACCGTTTTATTAAGTAAATCCAGCTTACACAAATTGCTGCATGATTTTACTTCAGTGACTCTGGAAAACTCTATCGCTGGAACTACTGTTCTGGAGATCCATGGGAAACCTTATATATAATAAAATAAATATAAATACAAATATAAATATTTATAAACTGTGTGTCTTTCTATATATAAACATCTAGTTAATTAAGTCTACAAAATACTCAAAGGTACAGATGTGAGCAATGTTTTAAACTGAGAGAACATCATCCAAAACAGAGAATCAATGAAGAGGAGGACTTGGTGCTTGAAATCAATCCGCTTGCATGTCAAGAATGTAGGCCATGTTTACAGTTGCAAAATTCTTTGCTTTGAAAACACTGACAAGTCTTTTCACCTGTCTACTCCTGCACATTGTCCGAAAACTTTCCAAGTGTACTTGAGATTGTTAGCTACAAACAGATTTCAACAGTATAATTTGTTACATATACATTAGTTGAGAGATGACAATGACTGATTTGATTAATGACAGAAATTTATACAAAAGTTTGGTATCAATTGTTTCTTCTGCCTAATTTCCCTTCATCTTTTTTTTTAAAGTATGTTAGGAGTATTTTTATTTTCTAGAAAGTGGGAAACCATTTTTTCTAAAATGTCTTGGGATCTAGGGGTGTACAGAAACTGGAATTAAGGAAATAGGGCTGATTGCTGTCATTTTTTGAACCATGAAATGGGTAAATATTAAATGCATATCTGCATTTCCTCTGGATCCAGTCCTCAGAAAGCAGTGAAAGATACTGATGACCTGATCTGCCTACTGAACAGTGCAAAAGAGGAGATAACATCCTTCTGTGTACGTACTTAGAGGATTCCCTGAAACAGCTAGCAGCTGATGGACAGTCTCTACAGTGAAATCCTTCCCTCCATGGTGGAAAACCTGCAGACTCTCTGCTTTGATTGAAAGAGACTTGCTGAGACCAGATGAACAGCTGCTCTCTACCAAAGACAGCCAAGACCTGCAGGTAAGGTCATGCATGCAGTTCTGTGCTGTCGGAGATTGGAGGGTGATGGTTGCAAAGGAATTAGAAGAAGTGAAGCAAAGATGTTACCAGGCAGAGAAGCAATTTGAGCCCTAATTCTTCAGATGTTTGCCAGGAGTCGATGAACTGAGCCTTTAAATGGACAGTGAGGGCAGCAGGAATGAAACTAGGTGGAAAAAAAAGCAGAAAGAAGGACACTTTCTTTGCTGTAAAAAAGACCAAGCAAACTTTGCTCAAAAGTCAGAATGAACCTTGTTTACTCCATCAGCCTGAATATTTTATAATACCAGATATTACTGTGGGTGTGAGCAAGCCAGGCTAATCTTGTATAGATTAGTTGCTGTGAAACATTTCCCCTCACATAGGCATATCAGGTCCCATTATCTGCAACACGGAAATTGAAGGTAACTAAAAGTAGAAATGAGTAAGAATCAATGAAGTATGCTAATGCATGGTTTTTATTTTATTGAAACCTCTCAGGGAAGCCAATTTATAGGATGGAGGGGGAGTGCCTTTGATTTTCTGTCATTATTATGCCCTTTCTGGGAGAAAGAAATACAAGTCTCCTACTATGTTCAAAAGCAGATGCCTTTTTAACGGAGGACTCTATATTGACAATATATTGCCTAGTACTAGAAATTTTCTGAAATTATCAACAATAGTTCAGCATTTATTTATCATCTTTTAAGAAAGATCAAAAAATCTCAGATTTAAGTCTTTCCTTATTGGACTAGTCTGAAATATCTAGCCAAACAGGTAGTGATGTAGCTGGCAATTACCTAGTTGGCTTTAAGGTACTTTTAAGGAGAAAACTCCTTTCACTCAAATACTACCTGGGTAAAATTTGGCCTCTGAAATCAACTATGAAACTCTCATCAGCTTCAAAGGAACCAGGACATTGATCTTATTATTAGTTTCAGTAGAGAATCAGTTCTGACGAATAAATAGTCTATGATGTTCCTTCATAGCAAAATCCTTTGTTGAGACTCTAAACCTTTGAAAAATAGTAACATCCTCATTACATGCAAATGGTCTTGTAACTTTTTAATAGATTTTGCTTGATGGATATTTGCAGCAAGTAAAAGTGCATCCAACATGGGGTACAAGGCCTGACTCAAGAAGTTGTTAGCTCTAGGGACATTCATGGAATCACAGAATCATAGAATGTCCTGAGTTGGAAGGGACCCACAAGGATCACCGAGTCCACCTCCTGTCTTATGACAACCCTACAGTTCACACCATGTGCCTGAGGGCATTGTCCAGTCTCTTCTTGAACACTGTCAGGCTTGGGGCCATGACACCTCCCTGGGGAGCCTGTTCCAGTGCTCTACCACCCTCTGGGGGAAGAACCTTTTGCTAATGTCCAAACTAAACCTCCCCTGGTACAACTTCCTGCCATTCCCTCCGGTATTATCATTGGTCACTAAAGAGAAGAGTTTGGCTCCTCCCCATCCTTCTACCGCTGTGAGGAAGCTGTAGACCGTGATGAAGTCTCCCCTTAGTCTTCTCTTCTCCAGGCTGAAGAAACCAAGTAACGTGAGTTGCTCCTCCCATGGCTTCCTCTCCAAATCCTTCACCAACTTTGTAGCACTCTTCTGGACACTCTCTAGTAGCTTATTATCTTTTTTATCCCGTGTTACTCAGAACTGCACAGACTGCTCCAGGTGAGGCCGCACCAGTGCAGAGCAGAGCGGGACAGTCACCTCCCTCGCCCGGCTGGCAATGCTGTGCTGGATGCATGCAAGACACGGTTGCCCGTCTTGGCTGCCAGGGCACACTGCTGGCTCACGTTCAACTTGCTGGCGACCAAAACCCCCCGGTCTCTTTCTGCAGAGCTGCTCTCCAGCATTTCATCCCCCAGTCTGTATGTACAGCCAGGGTCGCCATGTGCCAGGCACAAAATCTGGTACTTGCTCTTGTTGAACTTCATGCGACTGGTGACTGCCCAGTTCTCAAACTGTTCAGATCCCTCTGCAGGAGAATCATCCCTTACCATTTCAGTCTCCAAAAATGGAAAGGTACTGTTCCTGCACTGCTGTACCTCACACTCAGATAACTAGGTAGCAAAAGGTAACCCTCTAGTGCACACGGGGGAGACCTAATATCGTTAGTCTCTGGCCTGCAGAACTTCTTTCTGCCAAAACCCAAGACAAGAGTAAATGCATGAGGTTTGTCCTGGGAAACTAAATGGAAAAGAACGCGTCAGAAAAACGCAGCAGCTCTGGCCACTGCATGGCCAACAAACAGCAGAGACAGCCACCTAGGCTTCCTAAAACAGAAATCAACCTTAAAACGACACCAAACAACCTCAAATCACCAAATAACCAACCTCAACTAAGCTAATCCAACAAACCTAGAACGACCAACCGACGACAACCAAGCAAAACCCAACTTCAACAGCCGCAAACCCATCAAGCTTCAATGGCCTACAAACACACAACCTGCAAAAAACCTACCTCAAACAAACAACCAGCCTCAACAAAACACTCTAAAACCACTCACAGAAACCCGGCTAAAGCAACCAACTTAAACCACTACTCAAAACAACAACAAGCTCCTAACAAGGTAGAAACAAACAACCTACAAACAAAGAATCTACAAACAACCTCATTAGAACCTAATTCAGTGTAAAAAAAAGCAACCAAAAACAACCAGCTGTAAACAATCAACATCAACTAACCAACCAAGCTCAAACAACAGGCCTCAAGCAACCTTAACCAGCCTGGAACAAACAACCTCATCCATCCTAAAGAAAAACAGCCTCCACAAAGCAACCTCAACCAAATAACTTGAAACAACCTACCTCAAACAAACAAGCCTGAAATAAGAAACCCTAAACAAACAACCTCCAACACTGAACATTCAACAACAAACACCCAACTACTCACAATCAGTGCACAAACAATCGGTATGGAAAAGGAGGTGTCAGGGCCACCCAGCAGCTGTGCCCAGTGCACGGCCACCAAACGGCAGGGAGAGCCCCTGCACCTCCTGGGCACAGGAACTGCCTCGGGGTAGCACCCTAAAGTCTTCCTCCATAGGGTGCTGGGTGGAGAGCTGGCAGGCGGGGCTGCTGCGGTTGGGGCTGCGGGCGGGGCTGCACACAGGGGCCCCGTCACCACCACGTCACAATGCCAGCACCCGGCAACGCAGCAGTCACAATGCCCTGGGCAGGATAAGAAGGAGCAGCCTCCCGTGTCAGCTGCTAAAGCTGGCCCAGGGGCAGCCCAGACACATCCCAGAAGAAACCCTTGAAGAGCTGGTGGAATTCCTTGGTGGGGGCTGAGGGAGGAGAAGACTGGAGGCTGGACGAGGCTGCTGGAGGTTCTCTGCTGCGAGGCTTAACTTTTGGATGGAAACCCTTGTCAGCTGGACAGCAGTGGTAAGAACAAGTGAATGACATCTGGAGGAGCACTGCAGAGCTCACTGTCCTCATCCCCTGCAGAGCCAGAGACAGCAGTGGTAAGAAATTGGATGCAGAGATGCTGCCAGGGGTCCCAGTGCTTTGGAGCAGCCACTGCTGTCCTGGCAGCTATGGGAAAGATTCTTGCCCCCAAGGTGCACTCTCAGAAGTGAGGCCCCTTACCACGACTTCTTTGGCACATTTTGCCAACCTACTTTGACAAATGTACCCAAAACCACATTCATACCCTAACCTACTGAAACCACCAACCTAAAAGAACCAATCTAAAACATCCAACCTAAAATAATCTAAATAACCTATATCCAGTGACCTAAACCACGATAAAGCAAAGAAGCTCAACCAAACGACCTAAACCAACCTAAAACAACAACAAAAGAAGAAAACATCCTAAACAAAAAACAGCTTAGAACATCCCACCTAAAACAATCAATCTAAAATAGCAGCCTAAAGCAGGCAACTAAATAACCTCAACCAAAAATCACCTCAACGAATCAACCCAAACCAGCCAACCCTAACCACTCAGCCTTCAAGAACCAGCCTCTAACAAGCACCTTCAAAACAACCTTCCTCAAAAAAACCTAAAACCACCTGAACACCCTGAACCAAGATAGCTCAACCAAAAATCTAAACCAGACTAAGACAATCTACTTCAAAAAACCTCTCTGAAAAACCATCAACCAAACAGCCTAACAGAAAGGAGGAAAACCAACCCACCTAAAACAAACAACACAAATCATCTTTCACAAAATGACATCAAACAATCCAAAACCAAGCTAAAACAGAAACCTAAACCAAGTAATTTAAGACCACCAACCTATATCAAACTCAATCAACCTTCGGCTACCAAAACCAGCAGGGTTTAAATGCCTTACGAACACGCAACCTACAAAGAACCTGGAAATAACCTAGACACACCCTCACACAGCGTCAAACCACCAAGCGCACAAATCAGCCCTAAAACTACTAATGGAAACTGAGCTAAAACAACCAACTTAAACCAACATTCAAACAAACAAGATTCAAAAAGCAAGGTAAAACAAACAAGCTACACAAAAAAAAAAAAAAAGGAAGAAGGGAGGAACATAGAAGATAGAAACAAGCTACAAAGAACTACACAGAACCTCATAAAGGGTAAAAAAAGCCACCAAACCCAACCAACTGTAAACAACCAAACCCAACCAACCAACAAATCTCAAGCAACCAGCCTCAGCCACCAGCCTCAAACAGCCAGCTTCAAACCACCTAAGCCAAACCACCTAAGCCAACCTAAACAACCTTAACCAAGACACCTAGACCAAAAACCTAACCCAAACTCTAGTAGCCAACCCTTAATAACCTGAAAGAAGACACCTAGACCAAAAACCTAAACCAAACTCTAGCAACCAACCCTTAATAACCTGAAAGAAGACACCTAGACCAAAAACCTAAACCAAACTCTAGCAACCAACCCTAAAGAACCTTCCTGAAACCATGTCCACCAAACAGCCTCATAAAAACAAGAACTACCAAAACACCTAAACCAAACAATAGAACTCAGCCTTAAAATGACACCAAACAACCTCAAGCCACCAATTAACCAACCTCAACCAAGCTAAACCAACAAACCTAAATCCAGCAGCACAAGACAACCAACCAAAACCCAACTTCAACAACTCCACAACAACCAAGCTTCAATGGCCCACAAAGAGACAGCCTGCAAACAACCTACCTCAAACAACCAGCCTCAAAAAACCACCCTCCAACACCTAGCAGAAACCCAGCTAAAGCAACCAACTCAAACCAACTGACCTGAAAACAACTCAAACAGCCTAATCCAACCAACCTAAACCTAGCTCAACAGAAACACACTCACCCAAATGACATAAAGCAAACCTCCTTCTAAAACATCCAACCTAAAATAATCTAAATAACCTTAATCCAACGACCTAAATCACACTAAAGCAAAGAAGCTCAACCAAATGACCTAAACCAACCTAAAACAAACAAACAACATCCATCTTGAACAAAAAGAGCTTAAAACATCTCACCTAAAAGAACCAACCTAAAAGAACCAATCTTAACCATTCAGCCTCCAAGAAACAGCCTCTAACAAACACCCTCAAAACAACCTTCCTCAAAAAAACCTAAAACCACGTAAACACCCTGAACCAAGATACCTCAACCAAAAATCTAAACCAGACTAAGATAATCTACCCCAAAAAACCTCTCTGAAAAAACAGAAATCAAACAGCCTAACAGAAACGAGGAAAACCAACCCACCTAAAACAAACAGCACAAATCAACTTTCACAACCTACAACAACCAACTTGAAATAACCAACCTAGAGCAAGGTAAAACAGAAACCTAAAACAACCAATCTAAGCCAAACTTATCCAGCCTTCAACAGTCTAAACCAACAAGGTTTAAATGCCTTACGAACACACAACCTACAAAGAACCTTCAAATAAGCTAGAAACAACCTCATACAGCATCAAACAACCAACCACAAAAATGAATCATAAAACAACTAACGTAAAGAACTCATGGAAACCCAGCCAAAGCAACCAACTTAAACCAGCCTTCAAAACAACAAGCCTCAAACAAGGTAGAAAGAAAGAATCTACCAACAACCTCATTAGAACCTAATTCAGTGTAAAAAAAGCAACCAAATACAACCAGCTGTAAACAACCAGCCTCAACCAGCCAACCAACCTCAACCAACCAACCAGCCTCAACCAACCTAAACCAAATGACCTAAGCCAGCCTAGAACAAACAACATCAATCTAAACCAAAATAGCCTCCACCAACCAACCTAAACAACCTGAAACAACCAACCCCAACCAAACAAGCCTGAAACAAGAAACCCTAAACAAACAACCTCGAATCACAAACCTTCAGCAACCTACAAACTGCCTACAAACAATCGGAATGACAAAGGATTAAGTTCAAAGTGCACCTGATGGATAGAAATTCTACTTCGCTGTTAGCGAACAGATGTGCCCAAACCTATCAGGTCTTTTCAACTGGACAGAAGTGGTAAGACCAAGGGAATGACTTCTGGAGGAGCACTGTGGAGCTCGCTGTCTTCATCCCCTGCAGAGCCAGGGGCAGCAGTGCTAAGCAATAGGATACACAGATGTTGCCAGGGGTCCCAGTGCTTTGGAGCAGCCCCTACTGTCCTGACAGGCACAGGAAGGATTCTTGCCCTCAAGTTCAACCTGGCCAGAGGCATCTGGGCACTCTCAGAAGCCCATGAGATGACTCCAGGTTTAGTGGTCATAGGGCTTGGGCAGTTCCTGGGAGGCATGACAGCCTATGGGACAAGGAGCCAGGTCTGGCTCACATGCTCAGGGAACAGCCGATCGCCAGCATTGGGGTCAGGAAGGAATTTTCCCCCAGGACAGATTGGCACTGGTCCCCGGGGGTTTTTTGCCTTCCTCTGCAGCATTGAGCATGACCACTTTTCAGAGCTCCTCTGAGCCCTTTTGGCTTGGTTCTTGCCTGCTGCTCAAGCACCAGGAAGATGGCCTCTCGTGCCCTGCAGCCGGGAGGAGGAAGCTTCTTGGAGTCCCAGGGTGGGTCGCAAGCGTTCTCCTAGGAATCCCTTCTTGTCCTCCGTAGCATTGAGCACAGCCCCTGGCTCTCTCAGGCTTTCTTGCCCAGAGCAACTTTGCAGCAGGAGCCAGCTCTTCTCTTCCCTGGATTCCATTTCCCCAGGGGTTCTGGCTGCTGCAAAACAGCCTGTGCTTGGAAGGGCTCCCAGCTTGCTGCACCATCTGGATCTCCCACTTTTCAGTTCTCCCTGCATGCAACTCAAGCACCGGGCAGGAACAAGAAAGCTTTTCATGCAGCCCTAGCCAAGTAGCATAGGAACCAAGAAAGTTTTCAAAGAGGAAAAACTCTGCTTGTCATCACTATCTGCCATACTTTGGAAAATACCTCACAGTATCACACATCTCTTCTTCTTTTTCTTCCTTATCTTCTTCTTCTCGTTTTTCTTCTTTTTCTTCCTCATCTTCCTCTTCTTCTTGTTCTTCTCCCTCATATTCTTCTCCTTCCTCATCTTCTTCTTTTGTGTGTGGTCTGTCCTGATCCTCATTCCTCACATTCACCCTCTTCAGGACACAGGGACAGCTTGGCCTCTATTTCTTCTGCTGTTCTTGCAGTTCTGTAACTTGCCTTTGCCAGCCTGCAAGGGATGTTTCTTCAAGGTAAACTGAAGAATGCATCAGCCTGCTCCTGGCTACACATGGACATTGTGTTAATGCTCATGAGCATCGGCTCTGTAAACAGAGTCAGTAAATGACATAGAATGACCTAAAATAAAACAAAATATAATCAAATCCTGTTTCCACTCGTATCCTTTGTGTTCTGTGTCCTTGAAAGTGTTTCTGGAGCTGAAAACCCCCTGGCATTTCATGTAAATAATATTCCCATCCTTATTTGACTCGTGGTGAGCACATGGAATAAATAGAATACATAGGATAGAATAGAAAAGAATGTAATAGTTATGCTCTGTTATGCCTTGCGTTGTGCATGACAAGTTCTTACAGAGCCCTGAGGGCTCCATCCAGGAGAGCCTCTCTCTGCAGGGCAGGGCCCAGGCCCAGGCCCAGCCAGGGACAGGGGCAGAGACGAGACGGGCACACACATCTACAACACGGCTCAGGCAGGGACCCAAGGTCCCAGGCTGAGCTGAGACACGTCCCCTGGGCCCTTGGCAGGAGACGGTGGCGGTGGGCGGGGGTCCCAGGGGAGGCCAGTCCCAGACACTGAGGCCTAGGAGCACCCCTATGGACCTTCTCTCTGTTAAGAGTACTGTTGTTCTCAGGCTCTTTCATTGTAGCATGTTTTTTCATGAAAAACTGAGAGGGTAATTCTAAAAATGAGTACAAGAAGGAAAAAAGAATCCACAGGAAATGAGCAGGTATTGTTCACCTTAGAAAGATTTGCAAGCCCTTCGGTGAGGAGCATGGCCTGCTTCAGACTGAGGGCTCGATCTTTGAGCCTCACTAGTGTCAGAGGTATGAGGTTTTGCCACCCTGTGGAAACCCAACTCAACCAGATGAACAGAGAAGAGTTTGAAAAACTGTACTTCGTACTTGCTTTTTGCCAGTTTGTACAGATGGTCCAACTACCTTGAGACGATCCCCAGCTCTCACCCCATCGGAAGGTATGTGCCTCCTTCCCACAACGTGACAGAGGCAATGCCTATGTTGGGATATGGTTATCACAGTATCACAGTATCACACTATGTTTGGGATTGGAAGGGACCTCGAAAGATAATCTAGTTCAACCCCCCTGCTGGAGCAGGAAAGCCTAGGTGAGGTCGCACACGAATGTGTCCACGCGGGCTTTGAATGTCTCCAGGGAAGGAGACTCCACAACCTCCCTGGGCAGCCTGTTCCAGTGCTCTGTTACCCTCACTGAGAAGCTTGATCCCGTTACTCCTTGTCCTATCATTGTTTGCCAGTGAGAAGAGCCTGGCTCCATTCTCATGGCACTCACTCTTTATATATTTCTAAACATTAATAAGGTCACCCCTCAGTCTCCTCTTCTCCAAGCTAAAGAGCCCCAGCTCCCTCAGCCTTTCTTCATAAGGGAGGTGCTCCATTCCCTTAATCATCTTTGTTGCCCTATGCTGGACCCTTTCCAGCAGTTCCCTGTCCTTCTTGAACTGAGGGGCCCAGAACTGGACACAATATTTCAGATGGGGTTTCACCAGGGCAGAGTAGAGGGGAAGGAGGACCTCTTTCGATCTACTGACCACACCCCTTGTAGTACAGCCAAGGATGCCATTGGCCTTCCTGGCCACAAGGGCACAGTGCTGGCTCATGATCATCCTGTTGTCCACCAGGACCCCCAGGTCCCTTTCCCCTACACTGCTCTCTAATATGTAATTTCCCAACCTATACTGGAACCTGGGGTTGTTCCTGCCCAGATGCAGGACTCTACACTTTCCCTTGTTAAATTCCATCAGGTTATTCCCCGCCCAACTCTCCAGCCTGTCCAGGTCCCGCTGGATGGCAGCACAGCCTTCTGGCGTGTCAGCCACTCCTCCCAGCTTAGTGTCATCAGCAAACTTGCTGATAGTATGCTCAATTCCCTCGTCCAAATTGTTAATGAATATATTGAATAATATTGGCCCCAGTACTGACCCCTGAGACACTCCACTAGATACTGGCCTCCAGCTGGACTCTGCATCATTGACCACCACTCTCTGGTTTCTCTCTTTAAACCAGTTTGCAACTCACCTCACTACTCTATTGTTTAGACCACACCTCCTCAGTTTAGCTGTGAGGATGCTGTGAGAGACTGTGTCAAAGGCTTTACTGAAGTCAAGGTAGACCACATCCACCACTCTGCCATCATCCATCCACTTTGTTACATTCTCATAAAAGGCTATGAGGTTGGTCAAGCATGACTTACCCTTGGTAAAGCCATGCTGACTGCCCCTAATGACCCTCTTATCCCTGATATGCCTTGAGATGACACCAAGGATAAGCTGTTCCATTACTTTCCCAGGGCCAGAGGTGAGACTGACCGGTCTATAATTACCCGGGTCCTCCCTCTTGCCCTTTGTGAAGACTGGAGTGACATTTGCTTTCCTCCAATCCTCGGGCACCTCTCCCGTTTCCCAAGACTTGGCAAAAATGATGGAGAGCGGTCTAGCAATGACTTCAGCCAGCTCCCTCAGCACCCGCAGATGCAACCCATCTGGACCCATGGATTTATGGATGTCCAAACTATTTAATTGCTCCCTAACCCAGTTCTCATCAACTAAAGCCAACTCCTCCATTGACCTGGCTTCATCCGGGGTCTCAGGGGTACAGGGCTCCCCAGGACAGCCTCCAGCGGAGTAGACAGAGACAAAGAAGGCATTCAGCAATTCTGCCTTCTCTGTGTCTTCCGCCACCAGGGCACCCAGCTCATTCATCAGTGGGCCTACATTGCCTCTGGTATTAGTTTTATCTGCCACGTATTTGAAAAAGCTCTTCCTGTTGTCCTTGACCCCTCTTGCCAGCTGTAATTCTAAGGAGGCCTTGGCTATCCTAGCTACCTTCCTACATCCTCTAACAGCAGCCTTATATTCCTCCCAAGTGGCCAGTCCCTGCTTCCATGACCTGTAAACTCACCTCTTCTGCTTGAGCATACCCAACAGATCCCTATTCAACCACACAGGCCTCCTGGCTCCCTTCCTCGACTTCCTACATGTGGGGATGCTTTGATCCTGAGCATGGAAGAAGCAATCTCTGAATGCAATCCAGCTCTCTTGGGTCCCTTTTCCTTCAAGCAGTCTTGCCCATGGGTTTTCCCCCAGCAATTGCTTGAAAAGGCCGAAGTTAGCCCTGATAAAGTCCAGGGTTGCAATTCTACTTGCTATTCTGTTCCTGCCACACGAGATGCTAAACTCCACCGTCTCGTGGTCACTGCAACCCAGGCAGCCCTCAACCTTTACTGCTTTGACCAGACCCTCTTTGTTAGTGAGGATGAGATCCAGCAGTGCACCTCTCCTGGTCGGCTCCTCCACCATCTGCATGAGGAAGTTATCATCAATGCACTGGAGGAACCTCCTGGACTGCGGCTGGCTGGCTGAATGGTCCTTCCAGCAAACATCAGGGAAGTTAAAATCACCAACAACAACCAGGGCCTGTGACTGCGAGGCCACTCTCAGCTGCGCATAGAAGGCCTCATCAACTTCCTCAGCCTGATCTGGTGACCTGTAATAGACACCTACAACCGTATCACCCCTGTCAGCCTGTCTCTTGATCCTGACCCATACACTTTCAACTCGTTCCTCATCTGCTCCTGGGCAGAATTTAGTACATTGCAGTTGCTCTCTCACATAGAGAGCAACTCCACCACCACGCCTGGCTGGCCTGTCTTTCCTGAAAAGGGCGTAGCCATCCATGACCACATTCCAGTCATGTGAACTGTCCCACCACGTTTCTGTGATTGCCATCAGATCATAATCTCCCGACCGAACATAGGATTCTGACTCCTCCTGCTTATTCCCCATGCTGCGCGCATTGGTGTACAGGCATTTCAGGGAGCGAGCAGAGCACACCAATTTCTACCTAGGGGCACAGGAGGCCACCTAGTCCTCATCCGTTTTAGAATGCTGGGTATTCAGTGCCTTCTGCACTGAAATGTCATCACAGATTTCCTCAGCATCTACTTCTGGGAAAGCAGGCGACAGGAAGAAGAATGAGATAGAATAGAATAGAACAATTCAGATGGAAGGGTTTAGGTTGGACATTAGGAAAGGGTTCTTCCCCCAGAGGGTGGTGAAGCACTGGAACAGGCTCCCCAGGGAGGTGTCATGGCCCCAAGCCTGACAGTGTTCAAGAAGAGACTGGACAATGCCCTCAGACACATGGTGTGAACTGTGGGGTTGTCCTGTTCAGGGACAGGAGTTGGACTCGATGATCCTTGTGAGTCCCTTCCAGCTCAGGACACTCTATGATTCTGTGATTCACAATGACACTTAAAATCACTTCTCTAGCCTTAGTTCTGTTTATTCCATTTTACTAATATCTTGACGGTAGAAATAGCTCTTTCATATTTATATGCTTAAATGCTAGAACTTACATCCATGGGAAGAATACCTGTTCTTCTCAACTTAAAATTTATCTCAGCAGGGTTTGACAGTCATTTTGACTCAATGTTGTTCTCCCTCTTCTTTGTTTTAGTTTATGTATTTTATGAAGATTTTTGAGAGGTGTATCAGCTTTCAGTACCTTGTAAGAGAGAGGTTCCGTATTGCCTATGAGAATTTTCTCCTGTCCTCTTACACTTTAGTTTAGCTGGTGGGTTTTTTGTATTTACTTTTACAAATGACATGTTTGTGTGTGAGATTTTTTTTCTGCAAGGTAACCCTTTCTTTCTAATGCATGACAACTTGCTAATACGTGAAGGTGTACAAGATAAATCTTTGATAACCTGTTTCCCATCTATCTTGAAAAAAAAACATATCCCAATGCAGGCAGTTACACATCAGTCTTACATCTGTGTTAAATATTTCAGAAGACTTCTTCTACTTATGTGTCTGGATTGTGCAGACTCAGTGCTTTCCATTTCAGAAATGTTTCACTGTGAAAAGAAAAAAGGAAAACATAAAATAAACAAGAACAGTATTTCAAGCTCAGAATTTAATAGACTTCTTCAGTTTCTCAGGTCCACATGAGCTGTTTATATGTCTTCCTTCCTGACTTGCCTTTTTACCCGAACTCTCTTCAACTGACTTCAAGGAAAAGAACAAAACAACATATGAAGAAATAACCTCTGGCCTCTTAAATAAAATGTCATTAGAGTCCAGCTGACCTATCTCAAAAGAAATAAAAGGACTTGAACAAGAAAATGCTGTGGCCTTAGAGGTGCATAGCTAATGTTCCCTATTTCTCTTTTATCACATTAATTGATTTATCCTGCTATGTCTTACATTCTATTCTGAAACCATTAGCTTACTCTGTGTGGTGCGTCTTCTGTTTTGGTTTGATGCAGCCAACATCATTATCAAGGGTGTTTTTCGACATAATTTTGCCAGTCTTCATGATTTTCCTATGTTACCTGATCTGTCCATTTTGCAGTTTCTCTGTTCATCTCCCTGCAATGCTACAGGCTCCTCATGTGTGAAAATCTGGAGCAAATCAAGTAAACAAAATTTGATTAATTAAGCACAATTTTTAAATAACAACAGGTGGGGGTAACAAAATGAAACAACTGGATTGATGGAAGATATATCTTCCTGTCTGAATCAGATGAGCCTGTACAGTGTGGAGACCACATTTTTTTTATTTTTCGACAAACAAAAAAATCATCTATATTCAGAATCTTGACCCTGAATGATGTTAATAATTATTTCTTTATAGAATAAGTAATTGAACACCCCTTGTTATAAATGAAGTTGTAATTACATTTTCATTATTGCACTGGAACCATTGTCTTGGATAACAAGTTTCCTGAAGGCGTAATTGTAACCTCTGATTTTATTCTAAATAAAATACTTGATGCATTAAGACCAGCTGTTGTTTTGAAGGAAAACAAACAAAATAAAACAAAACAAAACCCCCAGAACATGCTGTATTCACATATTTTTATAATTTTTTTGAAAATGCTCATTGGAATTGTAAGACTGTGTAGAAATGTGTTATTGTAAGTCAACCAACAAACACAGTCTTCCCACCTAGCATATGTTTACAGTGCCCCTCATGAGAGTGGACAGGAGGCTGCATGCCAACTCTGGAGTTTCCAGGAACTGGGACTTTTACAAATATGAAGAATTTATGGGAGAGGCCCACTTTTCACAATCTGTCTAAGGGTCTGTCAGGTAACTGGGTTCAAAGGAGTGTCCAGTGAGGTGATGATGCAGCAAAAGATATGTCAACCAGGATATCGGCTTGTCCATTGTCGTTTTCCAACTCTCTGATGGTCATGTGGATGGAGATACATCCTGCTCTTTGTGACTACAGGGCTTGTATTCATCCCCATGTATCAACTTACTCAGAACTTTGTGGAAGTTACATTATAGTAAGACCATGTTAATTTATGAATAAGAAGTGCACTTCTGAGGCCAGATTTTTCTCTTGATGACAGTCATATTTCTTTGACATAAGTTTGATAAATCAGCCTTACTACACTACACTTCAAAGCATAGCTTTGATCAAGACAGTCCATCTAGGAAGATCATAATATCACTGGCCAGTGTTCTCTTTGAACGGTTTGGTACAAGCATCAGCACCGGAAATGATCTGTGTCTGTTTTGGGGAACAGGAGGTCCCCATATCAATCAGAAATACATGAACTCCTAAGTCTACATTTCCAAGAAAGTACTTCAAAAATCACATAATACTAACCCATGTAATAACTTCTGGTTTTCCTTAAAGAAGGGTTTTATTGTCATGCAAAGACAGATGCAGAGGTAGGCTCAGAAGCTTGCAGATCTCAAGCATCGTCATATGGAGCTACAATACACAGGCCAGCATCCAGCAACCACAGCCCTGCGTGCAATCTGCCAGTATGTGACTGCATGCTAGCAAACATCTCACAAAAGCTGTCATATGGGAGAGACACCAGAATGAGGTCTCTGGCTCACACTGGAAGTATTTTTCTGGCTTGTGTAACTTGGCTTCTCTCAGTCAGTTTTCTCCCATAAGTAAGATCCCTTTTTCTCTGCTCCCCAGCCATGTTCAGGCTACCATATTCAGGCTACCTTTTTTTTTTTTCTCATTTTAGTTTGCCCGTGTTTTCAGGTACTATCCCTGAGAGACTCTTCGTTTTTCAAGCAGAGACAAAGGAACCTTTAATTTTCAAATCCTATGATCTTTACTGCAATTCCAATAAAGTTGCACGTGACAAATCACATGCTTCTGAGGGGATAAAGAAATCATTCAAGGTAAGTGAGGAAACACAGAGACATAAAACATATTTTACATTCTAAAAGAGAAGCTAGAGAGACTAATGAAAATAGATATTTTTCATCATCTTTAATGCAACACTTACATCCATAAATAGTATTTTTATATTTCTTTTCCCTAAAATGTTCCAATACCGTCCTTTTATATGGTTAGTTCTTATAAATATATCATTTTTATAACATTCTTTCTCAAGTCATGTAGAAGACAAAAATCCTTCCCACCACACTAGGAAAAAAAAAAAAAAAAAAGAAATATAAGAAAATGAACAAATGATCTCCAGGATTACATATGTAAATGTCTCAACATCTTCCCAAGCTGTCATATCAAACTTATTTGGAAAACTTAGGCAGAAATAGAACTATGAAAGTTTGCCAAGACAAAACCAACTAATTGTCCCCTGAAAGGTTCCTTGCCCACAGGAGAAGGAAGATGTTCCTTCTTACTTTGTGTGGACTTACAGAGTTCACTACTTGAGATTTTAATCATGACCAAACCAAACAAGAAGACAGTGCAAGTCCGCAGCAAATTCTTATTTCCCCAGATGTTTGTTCCTGAGACTTCATTTCTAAAACCTTATTGAGAACTTTAGCTTGGTAACACATTATGTCGCGATGGGTAATCATGCATTTTGTTATACCAGGATGGATGCATTTTATGAAATATTTTTGATATAGGACTAGAAAAAAAAAGTCAAAATTAATTGTAAGTAGATATATATCTACTATATTTATATAGTAGTAAATGTGACTGCCACAATGGTGGATTGGAGTAACATCAACTTCTGGTTTTACTTTGCTTATGCAGCTTGAAGGTCCACCCCCTTTCCATTGGTCATCTCAGATCCAAATTTTCTTGTTTTCTTCCTATTAGCAGTTTATTTATCCTAGATATTGTTACACTTAAGTTTTTTCCAAGCTGCTCACAGTTTTTTTTGTCTCACTTACTGCATGAAATTTTCTGCAAATTCATTCAAGTATTTATGTGGTTTAGAAACATGCATAAGCTGCAAAGCATAAACAGCGATTTGTTTTTATCCAGTACTGTTTCCAAGAGGTTTTAATCTATGAAATTAAGTTAAATAATTAAAAAGTATGTTTCATCATTGTATATACAAATATTAAAAACAGCAAGTAAAACCAGAAGCTTATCATACAGATTTCTTATATCTGTAATAAATATCTGTAATTGGTCTAAATTGTATTTGTTAAGTTTCAACTCAATTTTTCGACTGGAAAGCCAGCTTGTCCCTCAAACTCTGTCTTTATTTTCTTTAGTTTAATTAAATAAGTGTGAAAGAAATCAAATGAGAGAAAGAAAGGAAGAGTGGTAGCAAAACCCCACACCTATGTGTTTCACAAAACACTGATTTGATCTTCCAAGAAAGTAAATCCTAAGGCCTTGCATTGTACATTTAGATGTGGCATATGAAACTGTGAAATAACTAAGGGATTTTTATTATGTATTTTTGTTTGCATGAAATTGCTTTATGCTTCAATAAATAAGAACCTTATGTTGAATTTTACTAGAATGCTATTAGGTTTATGACTTGCAGACATTTGCCCATCTGTTGGATAGAATAGCTTTAAGTGAATGAAACAAAAGCCATGCAGACATAAATGAGTGTATTTTAATTAACCTCCTTCTGTACCCTGAAATTATCTTGGTCTTGTAGCAGTTGCATAAGTTTATACTTTCATAAATACTAGTGAAAAACCTAAACTATTCTAAACTAAAAGTCACTTGAGAAAGTGGATACCATTATTTTGGTTTGTTTCATTATTATTTTACCAGCTAAAGAGCTAACAGGATTCACAAAATGTGAATTTCAGTACAAGTTTAACAACAAAATGTTGGACATAGATGAAGTAACCAAAGTGAAGAGGATCATGAACCACTGAGATGGTGCTTTCACTCTCTCTCTTCAAAGATACTTATTAATGCTCCACTTTTAGCTTTTTTAAAACAACTTTCTCCCCCTGTCCCATCCCAAAATGTGTCCTTTTCTCCTCTACTATTTATTTTAGCCTTATAGTTAGTCATTTGTGCAATTAGGATAAATAATCAAATTAGAAGCCATCCCAGTGGGTGACCTAAGTTAAATATTCATACTACATCAGTGATGGCTTGTTACATCTAATAGATGTGGAAAGTTCAATTAAATCTTTACTTGAAGTAGGCTACTGGTGTTTTCCCCAGTTTCTTTATGAAACTGACTTAAATCAGAGAAATTCTACCATAAGTAACCTCTTTCTCTCACAGAATTCCCACCTTCCCTTGTGAAACTTCCTAAGTGTTTGGGTATTTTTCTTAAATTAATATTCCACTAACCTTAGATAAGAATCTAGTATTATCAAATATGGGAGCAGAACAACATTTTAAAATATTGATGAAAAGCCCCTTGTTCATTATGCAGGAACCCTACAAAGATAGGGAATATGACATTAATATTGGATGGATTAGATTAGCAAACTGGGGGTTTTATCTGTTTGTTGTTAAAATTGATAATACATTTCTGGCTAGTTTTTGATGGTCACTCCTTGAAAACCATGGTGCAGCACTACCTGGTAGTTCTTAAAATTTGTATGAGTAGACTAGGCCCTGGATCAAAGATGCTGGGGTGATAAATGGATTACTGGTGTTTCTCTTCAGGGCAACATGTCTGTCTCACTCTTGGGAAATGGAATCATTGTGGTCAAGAGTTGTCAGTGGTCAATGGTATAAGTGGACATCACTGAGGTCAAGGAGTCCAGAGAATAAAACAATCAGACGTATAATATCTCTGAGCAGGAAGCACTTACTGAAAGGCAAGAGATCAAACAAAAGAGAAAAAGTTTCAACCAGTTAAGTAGGGGTGTTCAATTAGAAAACAAATTACAGGTATTGAACATGTTTGGAGGGGATTTGTGTTAAAAGCCATAAATTAATCTAAATGTGATATTGGAATTTTGCCTTTGACAGAAAATGAAACTGCATTTTCTTAAACTGTAAGATGCACTAAAATATTTGCTATGTTAATTTGATGTATTAAGATGTGCTGAGAGAATAATGATACTTTGATAAGAGATTTCTGAGGCTGAGATTTTTTTACACTAAGAATGTTGATTTGGTATTTGAAAGTGATTTTCTTTCTTACTAATGGAAAGAAGAGAAAGGATCAGAAATATTACAGGTTATGCATAAAGTAATAAATAAATAGCCTGAATTATAAGGGACCTACCTGAAAAAGGATTCTTCATAGCTATCCTCCCTGTGATACCTTTAAGATCTGTTGATCACCCTGTTTTGCCAAGATGAGCAGAGGTAGAGGTGATGACATAAATATGAACAACAAAGTGATAACCAACTGGTAGCCAAGTTTTGTTTTTTAATGTTTTGGGGTTTTTACGAGATGATAGAAAATAATTCTCTCTTGATAGTTGTGCTTCTACAATAACTTAAGTATGACTGGCTGAAGTCAAGTCTTACAGAAACAGAAAGTGTTAATTAGGCATTATACAGCATCATTATCACAGTATCACAGTATCACAGTATGTTTGGGATTGGAAGGGACCTCAAAAGATCATCTAGTCCAATCCCCCTGCTGGAGCAGGAACGCCTAGGTGAGGTCGCACAGGAATGTGTCCAGGCGGGCTTTGAATGTCTCCAGGGAAGGAGACTCCACAACCTCCCTGGGTAGCCTGTTCCAGTGCTCTGTTACCCTCACTGAGAAGAAGTTCTTTCTCAAATTTAAGTGGAACCTCTTGTGTTCCAGCTTGATCCCATTGCCCCTTGTCCTATCATTGTTTGCCACTGAGAAGAGCCTGACTCCATCCTCGTGGCACTCACCCTTTATATATTTATAAACATTAATAAGGTCACCCCTCAGTCTCCTCTTCTCCAAACTAAAGAGCCCCAGCTCCCTCAGCCTTTCTTCATAAGGGAGATGCTCCACTCCCTTAATCATCTTTGTTGCCCTATGCTGGACCCTCTCCAGCAGTTCCCTGTCCTTCTTGAACTGAGGGGCCCAGAACTGGACACAATATTTCAGATGGGGTCTCACCAGGGCGGAGTAGAGGAGAAGGAGGACCTCTCTCGATCTACTGACCATCCCCCTTGTAATACACCCAAGGATACCATTGGCCTTCCTGGCCACAAGGGCACAGTGCTGGCTCATGGTCATCCTGCTGTCCACCAGGACCCCCAGGTCCCTTTCCCCTGCACTGCTCTCTAATAGGTCATGCCCCAACCTATACTGGAACTTGGGATTGTTCCTGCCCAGATGCAGGACTCTACACTTTCCCTTGTTAAATTCCATCAGGTTATTCCCCGCCCAACTCTCCAGCCTGTCCAGGTCCCGCTGGATGGCAGCACAGCCTTCTGGCATGTCAGCCGCTCCTCCCAGCTTAGTGTCATAAGCAAACTTGCCGATAGTACACTCAATTCCCTCGTCTAAATCATTAATGAATATATTGAATAATATTGGCCCCAGTACTGACCCCTGAGGCACTCCACTAGATACTGGCCTCCAACTGGACTCCGCACCATTGACCACCACTCTCTGGCTTCTCTCTTTAAGCCAGTTTGCAACCCACCTCACTACTCTATTGTCTAGACCACACCTCCTCAATTTAGCTGTGAGGATGCTGTGAGGGACTGTGTCAAAGGCTTTACTGAAGTCAAGGTAGACCACATCCACCGCTCTGCCATCATCCATCCACCTTGTTACATTCTCATAAAAGGCTATGAGGTTGGTCAAGCATGACTTACCCTTGGTAAAGCCATGCTGACTGCCCCTAATGACCCTCTTATCCCTGATGTGCCTTGAGATGACACCAAGGATAAGCTGTTCCATTACTTTCCCAGGGACAGAGGTGAGGCTGACCGGTCTATAATTACCTGGGTCCTCCTTCTTGCCCTTTTTAAAGACTGGAGTGACATTTGCTTTCCTCCAATCCTCGGGCACCTCTCCCGTTTCCCAAGACTTGGCAAAAATGATGGAGAGCGGTCTAGCAATGACTTCAGCCAGCTCCCTCAGCACCCGTGGATGCATCCCATCTGGACCCATGGATTTATGGACGTCAAACATCTACTCCTTTTGTTTTACAACTATGTTATTTCAGATCCTAGATCTGTCTTTTGGAAAAGATGGCATTGCAAGGTTGAAAGACATAGCAGAAAATTCAGAAGATTATTTTACTTTTGCTGTTCTTTCTTGATAAGTATTTCAGACGACACCCAATGTCATTGTGTTATGGATGCTTTGGAAGTAATTTCAAAACTATAGCCAAATTTGAATGTGAAATAACATATAGTTCAAATAGATAATATCTCCCTATTTGTAAAACAGTAAGTGCTTTATAATAAAATGTGTCGTAGTACATGACTTCCTTTAAGAAGCATGAGGGTCAGGGGAGCACTAATTAGCTCACCATTGCACAAAATTAATTATCTCAGAGCAAACTGAGGTTAGGGAGCATCACACTGAGCAGACTGACATTCCTACGTCTTTTTCTAAAGAAGGGTATTTTATCTTGCACACAACAGGAATTATTCAAGAATATTCTGGCCAATGACAGATCCAAAACCTTTTGAAACCAATGGGAATTTTTCATGAAAGGTTTTGTGAAACTTCTCTCTCAGGTATCTTCAGGTCTGTCCTTGGCAAAATGGTCCATCTGCACAAAGCACATGCAGAAATTAACCCTGGAGGTATGCAATTTATGATACACCAAAAACCATGAGAATAAATTGAATGTATCATTAAACACATGCATAATTAATTAATATATATAGTTTATGTGACAATGGGCGAATGGGTTTTCATTGGATATTGCATCATCTGCTCCTTCATTTTTAAATTCTTCTACAGACCTCAGCTGGGTATTTTGAGTGGAATGGGAAAAGCAATACAAAAGAAACATGAGAAATTATAATAATGAAATATTTAGCAAATCTCAAGGGATACAGAAAGGAGAACCTTTGAGAAAGGACAAAATTATACCACTACTTGCTGTTTTGAAATATGTGTAGATGCTCTTGATCACATAGTATTACCAACCATTCCTTTTACACCAGAGTTCAGACAAATTACTCTTCCCCCACTTCTATAGTGACAGGATGCTCCACAGATGAATAAAGAACCAGCAAGTCTCTTCTAACTGTAAGGGGAAAAGAGAAATTTTACTTAGAAAATACCTGTAAGTACTACTATGCTAACAATGCCATCCCTTCTGCTTAATACATGTAATCACAGAGCTTTCATTTGAAAATTTACAGTCAAAGACATGGGTGTTTTAAAAACTGGAGAAAGGGACACTGATCCTGGGAACACACTTACGTGTTCAGAAATACAGTCCTTTTAGCCTACCACAAGTTTATCAATAGATAGATAAAATAAGAACAGAATGGAACAAAATCAGACTAAACCCTCAGTTTATGGAAATTATTTTCTGTGAGTTCCCCAGCTGCATTACTACTGTCTTACCATGAGTTTGTATTCTCATCTGTAGCGGAAAGCTTCTGCCACTGAAGATCAGGAAATCAATGTGAACTCATCTATGACTAATGATTAGTCAAATTCTAAGCCTCTTCTGAACCTCTGCAGCCTAAGCCATCCTTTTAACTGTAAAAATATGACATTCATAATAAAAAAAAATCAATATTCAAGGATCAAAACTGTCCTTCTATCTTTTATTCATTTATGCTACTATAGTATTACTTTGACAACCTATTGATAAGCAGTTGATTTGTTCTGCACAGCTACTTCAATAAAATGGATTACAGCACCTTTGAAGTTTGCTTTGTTTAGACACAAGCCCTCTTAAAACTAGAGATGCCATATGTTATTACCAACCTTCATTTTTGATGTAGTCCTTTCAACATATTCTATGAGATATGTTACTGTTTTCCTCATTGTTTGGATATCCAAGCGACATGTCAAGAGGCAGTGAAAAGCAGTTAATTGTAGCCTCATTACATTTATAAAAAAATGAGTCCTTGCAGGCTGATTGTAAATATTCAGTCAAAGATTTTTTTTTTCTTCCTGCTGCTGCATTCTGAGCAGTGAAAGCTGTACAATTAAAATCTCTATCATGGATTGATGGTTAAGCTCACATGCAATCTGAACAGAAAGTGTAGTTGATGTGCATTACACTACTGTGGTGGTAATGTCAATGGTACTAAAAATAGAAAAATTATTTTACTTAAGCAAATGTCGATCAAGCACATAGAAAATAGTTTGAATCAACACAAATGCTGATAAGTACAAGTAGGAAGAGAGAATTATTGCTCTTATAAAAACTATCGGATGAGATGTTTCTCCAACCACATATTTAACAGGAACTGCTTAAGAAATATTTTGAAAATACAGTTCATTCATAGCCTGTCCTTAGAATCTGGGGGTGTTGTAGTCATTTTTATCCTTAAAAAAGGATTCACTCAGTTAAAATCACTGAGTCACAAAATTTCTGCCAAGAGCCACAACACTCCTTTTTTCCCACCTCTGCTTCCATCTGAACTCACCCAGAATGCAGCATTCTCTATTCAAAGTGCTGAAGTAATCCTCTAACATGGTGAGAGTCTAGTCCCTAGAATAATGCTGGGAGAACCATGGCTTGTTCCTTAGGGAACCAGCAGTTCAGCCACCTTAGCTGAGTAAAGCTGCTCCTGTTAGGTCACAGACAAAGCAATTTCCTCACAGGTATTAATAAATTTGTACATGAAGGTAGCTGGTAGAAAAGAAAAAAGTAGATTATTTCATCATGAAGGAACCTGAAAGAAATGTGAAAACAGTATTTGAACCTTTGTGAAAAAATGCAGTCTGTTAGCTCAGATCTGATTAGGGAGTGCTTGTATGATGCTCTTTATGCATTACAAACTAGGTACTTGCTAGTCTGCTTATGAATGTGAGTTTGCACCATTTCTTCCACAAACAGACCAAAAAAAAAGTCTAATCCATACCAAATCTGTGTTAGTGTTTCTATTTTCTTTGCCAAGCTGAAATAAGACAGAAAGGATTTTGTACCTCATTAATTCCTAATAATTCCCTAGAGTTGCTGTTTTGTTTTGTTTGGAGTTTTGTTCGCATTTTACTGAGTTTTCATCTTATTAAACCAGATGTTGTATTTTGGTAGATTAGATTAAAGGCAAGGACAATCTAAATCATTTTGCCCTTATTGCATTGTTCAAAATATTTGCATAAATAACAAAAACTCCATTAAATATTTCCAGCCATGAAAGAGTGGCCTATATTCTGTCCAACGTATCTGTGCCTTTGTTAGTCCATCAAGCAGAATACTGAATCAGTGCCTACCTCCAGACAAACAAACCCCACCCTACCAGTCTGACTAGTCTGAATGGTTTTAATGGATTATTTATGAAAAATGCTATATTGATGCATATGGGAATAACTTTCATATTTACAGCGTGTCCCTGAAACCCTCCTTGAGGATCCTTATACTTACTTGCATGAAGATTCATAATAACTCCTTTTCTAAAATACTGAAAATAATGGCAGTAGACAATGCCCTTCAACATATTGTTTTAACAATGGTTTTATTTACAGTGTCTTCCTTCTCCTTGACCCATTCCAATGTTACAAAGAGAATGTTTAATGGAACAGAACAAAAAATCCTTTGAAAACACAACTAATTTGAAAATAGTTTTAAAACAGGGCACATTTTCCTAGTGTCAGAAGGTCTAGAGATGATTACTATAATTTCATCATTAAGAAAAAGCAGAGCAAAATAGAACTCATGCCCCAAATTCTTGACCTGCATAAATTATATATTTGTAGAATTGTACATATGTGGGGAAGACGAGCCATGATAGTTGACTGTCAATTGGCTGCTTTTTCTGGCAGATGCTCCCTGAAAACCATTTCAGAGTTTTCCTTAATTTGCCCAGGCTGTTTGGATGAAATCAACTCATCGCTGTGTTCCTTCTCAGTCCATGGAACCAGTTCAAACATGTGATGGGTCAGGTGTAGCAGCCTGGAAAGGCTCTTATTCCTCTTATTGTGGCAGGTGGTGGAACTGTGTGAAGAAGTGGGTGTGTAGAAAGGAACAAGCACCCCAGTGCTGAAATAATGCTGCTGTATTATGTGTCCTATCTCTAAAGCAGAGAAGAAAGGAGGATGTGCTAGCTGTCACTGTCCTGGTGGAAACAGGTTATCAAATCTGCCACTGTGTCCTAATGTTGTATCCAGCTGATGAGCATGGACAGCATGTTCCAGTAAGAATTGGGGTGCTCAGGACATTGTGAGTCCAGGAGATGTCATAGTGCAAGAGCAAAGCAGCCAACATCCAATAATCTCTGCAAGAAGATATTATACTAAAAAAAAAAAAAAAAAGGTAGATTAACAAAAATTTCGGAAGAATGGATCTGAAGAGATTAAAAAGAACTCAGGTATTTTGCTCTCTTATGTTTATCTTTGTTCTGCATAGAATATTTAGGAAGAACATCAAAAAATCAGATAAACGCATATGTTGTTCCCTCAGCTTAGTTTGGAACTGAGTAATAATTTAATTTTGCCTACCAAGGTTGCTCTCAAGGTCACCCTCAACCGAACTGAAAAGGATTATGTTGTTCAAACTGTGCCTCTGCTAATGTGAAACTTCCCAGGCATGGTACACAGTGTGTGACCATAGGCCTAATTCACAAAGCATTGCCCTATTCCCTAGATACATTGTGTGGATATGATATTGTCTGAAGTACCTAGATTTAAAACAATCTTTAATTCTTTTTTAGGAAGTTCCAGATGTGGAAATAGAACCTTGAAATATCTCTCATCTTCCAAATGAGAGAGGGAAGGGAAGGGAAGGGAAGGGAAGGGAAGGGAAGGGAAGGGAAGGGAAGGGAAGGGAAGGGAAGGGAAGGGAAGGGAAGGGAAGGGAAGGGAAGGGAAGGGAAGGGAAGGGAAGGGAAGGGAAGGGAAGGGAAGGGAAGGGAAGGGAAGGGAAGGGAAGGGAAGGGAAGGGAAGGGGCAAGGCAAAAGGCAAGGTAAGGCAAGTATGTGTGAATCTGTTACCTGAAAACAGATTTAAAAGGTTTCCTTTGGGGCAAGAGAACATATAGTCTGAACTGCTTGTTAAATTGTGTAGTTTGCCTGTCATTCCAATGGCAAACACCACCGGACTTCACAATGCAGCAGTTTTTCCAACTGATTCAAATGGCCCACTAGCAGCTTTTCTTCTTAGCTGACATTTGATAAAAGTCAGGTATTACTGTAATTGAGATAATTAATTGGGGGTGTATATTTTGATAAATTAAGTTGAAGCAGTAAAACAAATAAGACCTTATCTTGGCTGTGAAGCAGATAATCTTTGTCCCAATCCCATTGCCACACACAGGCTTTTTTTTAGTGGCAAAGCTAGACAAATAATGCGGGAGTGAGAGAGTCAAAGAGTAATGAAAGAGAACCTGGTAGGGTAAGGAAAAGTACATGTATCCAACTGAGACCAGGGTATAGAATGAAGAGGTACTTTCCTTTTTAGGTGGGAGAAGTACATCAGCTATGCACTTTCAAAAACCAGATGAGACTGGCACATGTACCAAACTATTCCTCCTCAGGTTAGTTACCTTAGATCTAGTATCCAACTAGCACACTGCTGACTCATAGGAAAAAAAAAAAAAGTAATATGTAAAACTACTAAGGACTGCTGTTGCAGGTAAAGCAGAGAACACCAGACATCTCCAAACAAAAAACTCTTAAAGCACATACTATTATCATAGAGATATAATTTAGAGACACAGAAAACACTGAGGTGTGGGGAAGAGGGGAGTCACATTTATCTTTGGGATTTTTAGCACTAAAGATGCCTGTACACTTGAAGTACTACTAAATGAGGCTTTCTTATCCATTTAATACATGTTTTTTTAAACAAATAGTATAGAAGTCTTCTTAGGTGAAAAAGATTTGGTTTTGGACTGCAGGAAGAGATCAGATAGTTTGTTGTTTAATTAAAAACAGTGGCTTTTATTGTCATAATATCAGCTACAAAGCTTTAATGCAATTATGATTTGCAATTTAGCATCTTCAGAATCCTTTATGTGAAGGTAAGCAGGAAATTGTTACCAAGGATAATCGAGTCTGTGAGACCTCATCTATATTTCCTCTTGCTTCTTCTTGACTTTTAGAGTTGCCAGTACTTCTGTTAAGAAAGTACACATAAAATGAGACAACATGAATTTTACCTAAACAAGAAAAAAATAGGGTATTTCTCAAATCTTTCCCTTGACAAACTGTTTAGATCTCAGTCACCCAATTTGTCTGTGTCCAGAATGACCTAGTTAATATCACAGCAGCAGGCAGTGTATTTCAGCCTTGTTTGCAAACCTGCATACTGGAAGTCAAAGCTTAAAAAGTGTGGAGTACTAGGTACTCATCCACATCTCATTTTGTAGTCACCAACCTTATTATTGTCCTATTCTATACAGTAAAGACTGTTGCTTGTTTTAGGTGGACTTCCAAATGTGTGAGATTTGCACTTTCCCTTGAGTTATGCAGTTACAGTCCCAGTTTGCTCTCCTTGATTGTGAAAAGGCATCTTCCTTCCCTTTTGCTCTGTACAACTAGAAAAGAAATACACTTAGCTTGAAGTATTTTCTTATTTTCAGTAAAGGTTTTTTGTTTGTTTTTGTGTTTGCATGTTTGTTTGTTTGTTTTCCAGGATAAACCTGTTCAGTGCTTAGTCTATTGAATAATATTATTAAAGCTTTAAGTATAATTTGGAGTGGTTCTGTTTCATTTTAGTTGGAAGGTTTTAGAGAAAAGTTATGAAAATTTAAAGGTTAATACATTAAGTTTTAGAGAATTTATGTCTTCTGATAGTAGTGGTACTTCTTTACACTTAAAAAAAAAGATTTAGAAATATAATTGTTATCACAATGTGTGTTTGTGCATAAGCATGTGTATGTATGTGTGTGCAACTGCTGTCAGCTAAGGTCAATTGACTAAACACACAAATTACTGGCACTGTATGTTAATACATCATTGTAATTCATGTTGCAGAATGCAGCAGATGAAACTTGATGCTGTTCCCTTGTGTATTGTTAATCACTCCATCAAAACAGCTAAATCAGTCAACAGCTTCCTCCTCCCATTGCCAGTAACAGAAAGCAAAACCCTAATTAACAGTAGGAGACGAAGTGAAGACTACAATGTACACTATTCACCAGTTTCAACTAATCAAGCCCAGAGACAAGAATCATACACTTCACAAAAAGAACAGAGATCATGGTGCATGGCAGGAATTATACAAGAAATACACTAGTATATAGAAGTATTTTGGACACTGGAGTGTGCCGGTGCTAATGTACCTTAGGTATAGGCTAATAAGGATCAACTAAAAACGATGACAATCTATCTTCTGAGGAAAGATGTATTATGCCTTATAAAGCTCTGGAACATTATATCAAATATGCCTGTGTCCTTCTCTGTTTTTGAAGAAAACAAAGCCATATGTTCCTGTTTCTGACTGTTAATTATTTAAAAATGAAAATACTTATAGTCTTTAACAAATATAACAGAATTAATTTAATGACTTAGAGTTTGTTATGCATTTCTTTCAATCCATCAATTTTATGGATGGAAATACCTCCTCGGCTTCTCTGTGCTGTTCCAGAACCTCGTTGTATTAGATGGGTCTTCAACTCAGTCTTCATCAGGTCTGTGTTATATAACAGACAGGTTTAAGACAGAGAATATTTATTTAATAGTGCAGAGGAGTAAGGGGACTTATTCTGTATCGCTAATAAATCTGCTTGTTCATTGGCAGATAGTTGAGAAATTGCTACGGAAACTGGTTCTTTGGAGAAATGTCCTCCTGTGATAAACACAGGCACAAAGAGGTCACAACTTGCAGGATAGGACAGAAGAGTGGTCTTTCTCTCTTGATGAAAAAGTAGAGACAAATGAGCAAGTGGAAGTGCTGAACCAGCACGACTTGTCTGCCTGCCAGGAACAGATATTTTGGTGCATTGCCAGGTGGACAAATGCTGGATTGCTCCTGGCCTATGAAAGGGGAGGGAAGCAACCCGAGCATAGATTAGCAGAGCTGGCATGACTTGGAAATAAGAGAGGAGAAGCCTGGCTCATGTGCAGGTGGAGCAATACCAGGGTGGATGAAGGTGATGAAAAATGCAGTTTGTAAGTCCATGTGTGAAACTTTTCCCTTGGAGCCAGTGCTGAACCCACAACACAGTATGAGCTCTAGAGAAGAAATTCTGACAAAGGCTGGTTTTGAGATATACTATAAGGATCATTGTATATGATCATGTAGTTAAAGTCTCCATAATACAACTTTACAGCAAAGGGCTTTAATCACAGATTCTCCTTCACTTTCCTTCCAGACACTATATTAAACTGTATTAAACTTAACTCTGCCTCCCCACGCATTCTTTCTGCTGTTTGTAGAACTGTCTTTTCCTTCACGTCACTGAATCACTGTGCAATGCTGCTATAGACTGTCTGGAGACTGCTGTCAGGCTCCTACACCCATGGCAAACAACACCATCCTTGTGATATGAGCTCTTCCCAGCACACGTACATGTTTTGAACCTTAGTTATAGAACTGCTTTAAAAGCACTCCAGAAATCTTCAGGTGAAAGTAATTCTGGAGGTGTGAAATTACAATCTCCAAGGGGTAAACTCATGTGAATCACTACAATTTATGTAGACATAAGTGTACATAAAAGTATTCTGACCATAAAATAATACCCTAAAGCTAGTATTTTACTTACAAAGTTTGAAAAAACAAAAACAAAAACAAAACCCCAGATGTTCTTTTTCTCATCTGGAAATTATGTTTCCTTATGTGGCCACAGAATTTAAGCTGGAAAAGTATGTACAAATTGACAGACCGAAGTCACACATCTATTTGCAAGAAGTAGCACCTGTAGGAGTTCCTCCATTTTACTAAGTGAAAACATTCAAGGTTTGTGAGATACAATTTCAGTTCCCTTTCTCTGCTTGATGGATTTTCAGTCTGTATTTGAAGTTTCTGAATAGGGCTCCAACCACTGTAATTACAGTACTTCACATGAGCTTCTCAATCTCCATTAATGTTATTTTCTCTTCTGAATATTCATTAGGAGAGAGTCTGAAACCCTGTCATCTCTTGAATTAGTAACTTACCATTAGCACAGAGAAGTATTTTTATGTTTTGGGGGCTTGGGTTCTTTTATTTTTTTTGTTTGTTTGTTTGTTTTTGTTTTATTTTGTTTTGTTTGTTTGTTTGTGTGTGTGTACGTGTAATGCAGGAAGAGGGGGAATCAGGGCATATTAACTTACTAGTTATTAGATAATCTGAAATTATTATATCTTCTCCATGAGCTGCTTAACTTTTTTGTAAAATCAAAGTGTTAATAGGGGCTTCCTGGGAAGTGTGGAATTTGAGTATAACATCTTTTCTAGAATATATTTATTTATTTGTAAGAATGGAAAAGCATCAAGAGAAAACACTGAATTATCTTCTGATTTAGTGATTATAGCTTGGTGAGTCCCTATACATTAAGAAAAGTTCAAATTTCCTTAGGGAGAGTGAAAAATTGAATGGTGCTCATCCCATCCTGATAGGATGCCCAGCCTCTCTGTTACTTGACTGCAAATACTACCACCTGCAGTAGTTTTGTGAAACCAGCCTTCAAAATTTTCTTTGCTTTTCATATCTACTCCAAAATAGAATATTTGGCTCAGAGAAAAGCAATTTCATCCAAGTTCTCATTTTAAGCGTAAAAAACCAAAACATTTCAGTGTTTATTCAATTCATTTTTTCCAAGTGAGGTTCATTAGACAGTTAGGGGGAGAGAAGCAGAATTGATTTGTATATCTCAGCCTAATTCTCTTAAAGATTATTTTTTTACCTCTATGGGACCAGAAAACAAGATATTTAATTGTTTATTCAGAACAGGAACAAGGGTGAAAATCAACACACAGTAAAAATTGCTGTTTGGATGAAGAGAGTTCTGTCTGCTTCCTCACAGATAATATTGTCTAAATCCCTTTATAAAATATACCTGAAATCCTTACAGTGTTTTGCAGGGCCCTTTCACTAACTCGTAAACACAGGAAAGAAGAAAAGCATAAGTAACTGACTAAGGCAGTAGTAATGAACTGTGGAGTTAAACTGCTGATAACAACAGGAGTTTAATATTAGCCATTAACCTCTACAACATGTCTGCATTCAACCTGGAACCACCTCTCAGAAAATGTTACCTTCCCTATTGATATGCAAGCCAAGAGAATTATTCACTTCTGAAGTTCTTGTAATTACAAATTCTACTCTTAGTTGAGAATATTGACAACAAAAGAACTGAAGTAATTGTAAAGATTAAAATGTATTGATGCTCAAAATTCTGTAAGCTTTTTTTTTTCTTTTGTGTATGTGTGTGTGGAAGAGCTGATCACTTCTGTGCAGATATATTATTTCTCCCACAGAGACTGTAGGTCATCTTCAATAGTAAAAGATGGATTACTGAACAGCAGGAGGCAGGGAAATGTGGCTGGCTGAAGCTTCAAGCAAATTCTCATGCTTAACCATGTAACTAAAATTAAACTGACTATGTGGAGGTACAAATTCTACACACTTTAAGAAAAACACATTTTTGGGGGTGGTATAGGAAACAAAGGGAGAGAGACTAAAGTTTTAATTCAGTATCATGTTTTAAACAGCTCTGGGTCAAATTTTGATAAGACTGTTCCTAGCTTCTATGATGGTTTGAGTTTCCATAACAGCGGTTGCCAAGTGTGTCAGGAAGAGGCAATATATTTCATTAAACAGAGTTCACCTTCCTCCAGATTTATCAGACAAGCTTCTGGGAACACAGTCTGCTGTAAATACCAGTTGGTCTAATACAAGAGGACAACAAAAATGTAAAAAATTATGTTGCTTCCCACCAAACACTGCCTCACATTTATCTTTAGATTGTTGTGGATACAAATAGCATTATTGCTACGAAAATAACACCCAAGGAGCTGTATTTTTTCAGCTCTAATTCATTGCACTGGACACACTTAACTCTTGGATCCCTTATTATGCTTCCTGCTCAGTAAGTTCTGGAAAATATGCATGGAATTATCTGTTTTATCATGTGCAATAATCAAATATTCTTTTAGTTCCTTTTGTTCCTAAATTTCACATTCCATATGTAGAATGAGAATAATGTATGGGATGGTCTTTCATAGATTCTGTGAATATTTGTAAACCTTTCTCCAGCCCACTAACAGTCTTGGACAGGGTTTCACATTATCTCATAACTTTGCCATCTTGAATCACCACAGTGTTTTAAACACGGAATGTAAATAAACCCAACAAAAACTAGAAATCCCCACAAAAACTGTTCTCTGGAAGATCGTGTGATGTAATTAATTTTTAATTGATTTGTAATGTAAACACTACTCCTAGTCTGTCATTTAATGAAGTTCTTTTCAAAATGGATCACAATACAAAGGGAAAACTAATGATGGTCCTTTAACATGACTAAGCTTGTCTACATCTTGTTTCATCTTCTCCGGTTATAATAATTTCTCTCTTTCAAGGTGATGATGGGGACAACCACCTGAAATGCTGAAAAAGTGGGAAAAGTCTTTAAGTAGGATTTGTTGGAAGCATATGGAAACTGGGAAACAAGCGAACAATGAAAAACCAAAACCAATCAAACAAACAAAAAACCTACAAAAAAACAACCAAACAACCCCCCCCACCAAGAAGTCCCAAAACCCCAACCTCACAATAAAGCAAATATCTATTTGCTTAGCAACATATCTGTATTTATCCATCTCAGGCATTTAATTAAACTGTGTGCTTCAGGCTTAGATACAGAAAAGCAAATGTTACATTTCAAAAAAAAAACCCTAAACTAAACAACTCCCATAACAGTTTCAGTACTAAAGGAAAAAAAAAAATTCCCCTCAAATTCTGAGATGTTAGGATTCCTTACCATATTAGATGATGGTTCTTCAACACTGTCTCTTCTTTCAACATCTGGTTTTTCCTATTTTTATGCGCCATCATAAGAAAAAACATTTATTTCAAAGCTTACTTCAGAGCACATTGTAGACTCCATCACCTAAATCACACTGACTGGTTTCTGTCATTTGTTGGCTAGTTTGAGTACCTTCCTAAGCTAAACTTTACCTACCTAATAGATTTTATTGATAACCACAAGCAATCTACTGCAAACATCTATTTTAATGTTCTGTCTTGCGCATTTACAAACAGTATATTTTTGACTCATTCAAGTTAAAATAATATTATGAATTCAGGCTGTCCTAAAAAGTGGAAACACGAATTAAATCACTAAAGATGCTGGGAATATTTTTACATGGTTTCATCTTCTTCATCCTTGAAACTTCTCAAAACCTGTAGTTTTTCCCTCAGAATGAATAGGGCACCAAACCCCAAAACAAATACTAACATGCTAGGACTTTCACAATTACAGAAGTCAGAGAACTGAAGATTTACAAAAAATGTCCAATATTTCAATGAAAGTATTTGCATTATTATGATGAAGATGCACACCATTTTTTAGCACAATTTTGCTATTGGGTGGAAGACTTGATGGCAGAAGTTCATTTTCTTTAAATATAGTAAAAAAAAAAAAGTGTCATTTTGTTGAATAAAAAGTGAACTAACAGAAGCCACTATTAAAGATAATGAAAATCAGTTAGTTGCCATTTTTACAGTACATTGAAAGCACAATAGCAAATATAAAAAGTCACTTCAGCTGCTACATAATAAATTTATGCACTCTTGCTAAAATAATATGTATATCTTTAGATCTTCAGGAGATGCTATCAGCAAGATATATAGCTAATGATAAATCACACTTTCCATTTTGACGTGTTCCATGCCATTTCTTGGGATTCAAAAAGGGTAACTAAATTCTGTACAACAACTATGAGGTATTTCATGCTCAATAGTCCCTATTGTAAATGTAGTCATACAGGGAGAAAAATCCCAAAACACCCATGGATAACATGATAGAAAGCAGAGGAAATGTATGACGAAGTTTCTTTCATATATTCATCTTTCACTGAAAAATTGAAAGAGTATAAATTATCACTTTCCTACAAAAAATTCAGAAAAAAAGAGTGACTGTAACAGGTAGAGGTTGTAGCAACAGATAGTTTTTTTTTTTCTTTTTCTTTTTTTTTTTTTTTTTTTCTCTTTTGTTTTGTTTGTTTGTTTTTCTATTTCTTTCACACAACACTGTCTCTCATATACCTGGATGATTGTTTCATTAACTATACTTTTCAAAAGTTAATAATAATAAAAAGTATTTTGTCAGAATCCAAGAAACTTCTTGAAATACAATATTTTTTTCTATACAGGTCACTACATCCCAAATAACTATTGCTATTATTTTTACTTGATTAAAAGACTTCAACATGCAAATTTTTTGCCAGACTGATGCTGAAGATTATTGACATGAGCAGACCATGTCCATTGAGGTGATGAACTATGTAGTAATTTGACAAGAGAGGTCACTTCAACAAATAGAAGCTATCCTGATTTTTTAAACCACAAATCAGTACTGTTAAAAACAATCACCTTGCTCTTCCTCGGCCTACTTATTTTTTTCATTTTCAAATTTTTTTTTTTTATTTCATCCTCCTTTTACTGACAAACCTTCCTTGTACCTCTATGCCTTTGCCTTCTCAGATTGCTTTTGTTTTCTCTTTCCTTTTATCAGTGCCTCCCTTTTTGATCTCTCTCTTTCTCCTTCTACTTAGTATAAACTGTTTCTGCAAGTCACTATTACCTTTCAGCAGGTGGCACTGTTATTTAGTCTAACTAGCAGGGCAAGATAATTAACTAAAAAAAACCTCTTCTTAAACAATAAAATATAGACTCCTTTTTAACTACTTTTCCACCTTATGCATGAAAACAGTGACAAAAATTCCTGAAAAAAACTGTAGAAAATTATTTTTAAAACATGAATGTGAAAAAATACATTATTGCATGCAGATCTTCTTTAAAGGGGTTCTGGAACCATTTAGTGCACTACCAGTATTATTTTCTTAGTGAACTACAAAAATAATTTTTGGTGTGACTTTATAGCACTTATGTAGCAGCATTACCCTACAACCCAAGCAGCTTATTTTGATTTTGTTGGTATGGTTGCTTATACACATGTGCAAAGGACTGCTACAGATGTGGTTGCTCTCCCCCTGCCTATGTGTGGGACAGGGTCTGCCCCTGCATGGGAAGCCCGCCGGAGTCTGCACTGCAGGTTCTCACAGATGCCCAGGAAGTCCAGTGAAGAACAAGCAAGTGCTCTGCCAGTGCTGTTAGAAAAATATGCAACTTCTGTCAGCTCTAATTACAAGGAAAAGATGAATCACATCTCTTAACTATGTCTCCAGTCGCACTCTGGCTGCTGGAAGGTAGCTGCATGAGCACAAGTTTCTCCAGGCTGCTGCCAGCCCCTGTGTTTTCCCAGCAGCAGCTCCCTTCTGAGGAACCCCGAGGTGGAAAACCATATTCTGTCAGTTTTCTCAAACTGATTCGTGCACTTCTACTTGCAGGTTGCTCCCATGACCTTTCTGTTACAGCTAGTACTGGCTATTTTACCCCTAACTCCTCTACCTCTATAGGATGTAGCCTTTAAGCTTCAGTTGCCATTCATCTTGCCAGAGCAAACTGCTAATGGTGAGGCTGCTGAAACTTTTCTGACCCTCAGACTATTGCTCCTTTCTGCTCTTCCACCAGCTGGGAATGAGCAGGAAAGGTGGACTGGGATTAGAAGCAAACATTTGAGGTCATGTGGACTAGCGACTCATTGTGATCAGCAATACAGGGCTGAAGGGGCTCACCTCAAGTGTATGCACATAAGTAAGGGACAGCCTAAAGGATGTTGTCACAGAGAAAACTCTCATACTTTTTCTGGGAAATTAGCATGACTGGGAACTTCTCTGAAGCAACTGTGGGGAAGAACAGGACTACTATCTCATCGGGGTCATATAGGCATGGTGGGATAGCTCACACAGCTGGAGCGCTGTGATGGATGGATACAGACTTTAGGAATAAGGGGCTGAGAAGTAAGGAGGAGGAGTTGTCTTTTATGTGAGCAACAGGAACGCATGAGGCTCTACCTAGATATGGACAATGAGCCAGCCATGAGCTGGATCAGGAGCAGACTGACTGATGTTGATCAGTGTGGATGGTGTGGTGGTGCGTGTCTGCTACACACCACCGGATCAGGATGTAGTAGCAGATGAGGCCTTCTTCAGGCAACTGAAAGAATCCTCACATTTGTGAGCTCTGGTGCTTATGGGGAACACCAATATTTGCTGAAGTGACAACACTGCTCTGTTTTACTGGGAATACTGGAGGTTTTGGGAGTGATCAAGGTGATCCAGGAGCCAATAAGGAGAGGGCACTCTGATAGGTGTGATTCTTACAACAAGAAGAACCGATTAGAGATGTGAAGTTTGGCAGCAGCTTTGGCTGTAGTAAACATAAGAGGGTGGAGTTCAGGATTCTCAGAGAAGAAAACACGGAAACACGGCAAAAAAGCAGGATCACATGAAAGTAGATTTTAGCCATTCCAGGGGCCTTCTGGGAAGAATCCAATGCAATACAACACAGGTGGAAAAAAAAAAAAGGAAGAAAAGAGAAATTCAGGAAAGGTGGTTGTTTTTCAGTAGTCAACTCCAATGCTCCATCCCAACAGGCAGGAAATCAAGCAAAGGTAGTATGAGGCCTTCATGGGTGAACCAGGAGATCTTGACTAGACTCAAATGTAAAAAGGAAGCATACAAGATGTGTAAGCAGCATTGGGCAATCCCAAAGGAACATAAAGATACTGTCCAAGTAAGCAGGAATAGCATTAGAAAAGCCAAAGTCCACTTAGAGTTGAATCTGGCAAGGGATGTAAAGAAAGAAAGATTTCTACATTTACAGCAGCAGCAAAAAGAGATCCCTTTTCCCTTCACTCTCACCTGTCTCAACCCTCCTAAGCATTTTTGCTGCTTTCAACTCCAGGATCCTGTCCTAATTTCCTTTGCTCCAACCATCACCTTCAAGCACTTCACAGTTCCTTAAATCCCTTGTCTTTTCCAATTTGCAATTTTAATTGCATTTTCTCTATACCTTTAATCTCATCTCTGCTTCTCTTTCCTTTCAGTTTTCTGTCTTTTTCCTTTTCCCCTGAGTGTCAAGCCATTTTCTCAAGTAAGTCATAGTCTGCCACTTCACAAGTATTCACATAACTAAGCCCAATGAAGTTCTACATTTTTGTACACTATTTGTCTATGATTCATAAACTGAGGATGGAGGTACAAAAGCATAGCCTTTTTATATGCTTTACTTTTAGTCTTGTAAGATTAATGCTCCTGTTTTCATGTCTCCATCAACCTTACATAGCTCCTCTCAGTATTTCATGCTTCCTGCTACATGTCAATGTCCTATCACCTGTCAATGTATTTCAGTTATTCACTTTGCATCCACTACACCATTCCCAAAGCCTTTCATCCTTCATGTTTCTGAAAAATTCTTATATTTCTTCACATTTTTTTCTGATTGCTTGATAATTAGAAAATCTTACAAATTCTTTAATTTCAGATCCAACTTTCCTACTCATTAATTAATTAATTAATTAATTCACCTTAGATAAGATTCTACAAATATTTTTAGCACAAGTAGCTGATCACAAGCTCATTTTATCAAGCCTCAGGTCTTAGTCCAAGTGTTATGTTGGAATTATTTTTCAGTCATGTTGATATTGGAAATCTTTCAAATGGATCAAACTGGGGAGAGGGTGCTAAATAGTAATGAATTTGGGAGTAGATTGTGTGGATGTGTGTTAGGAAGATATATAAATTTCAATAAGTACACAAGTACTAGGAGATAAGACATTGTTTTAATTTTGTTAATATTTTTATTTAAACTTCATATTTTTCCTGGCAACACAGAAATTATGAACATCATGTTTTCACAAGGGTGTTATTTAATGCCAGTAACAAAAAAGAATATCGTATTATGGATTAAGTTATTTTCCAAATCACATCATACATTGCCAATTAGAATAGTTCTAGTGACTCACCACTCTCATGGTGAAGAATTCAAGATAATCTAATCTGCAGATTACAAAAAAGCCTTATCTGTTTGATCAGAGATGAACAATAATAGTCTTCTTAATGTGCCAGACAGATAGAAGACCTAGAAAATGTGGATGGAAAAGGTGACTTCTAGTTTTTGAAGCAGTCAGGGTATAACATATGTCAAGAGTTCCATTTATTGGTAACTGTTATTGTTCTTTTATGACACAGAACATGTAAGGTTTAAAAATATTTAGTATTTCAAAAATAAACTTCAACAATAATGTGGCAAAACATGATTTGTGTTCTTTGTTTAAATAAATCATCTGCAATTGAATAAGGATGTTAGTGGATAAATTTTCAACCAAGCAAATGAATCTGAACTATGAATTTGTCATTTGTACAATACCTTATTTTTCCAGTAAAAATACCATCTTCATGCCAAAAATATTTGTTGTGTGAAAACAAAATGGATTTTAAGATAGAAACCCTAAAAGCCCAATATTTTTTTGAAACATTTTGCTGTAAATCTAGAGGAGATACATTAAAATTATTTTGCCAGCCCTTTGTGTGGAAAAACAGCTTTTACCCTTCTTGTTTCCCTTCCAGCATTCAATGCTGACCTAAATTGCTTAATTACAAGTTTTGCTGTCTAGTATTCTTTGACTCAAACATCCCAGCATCCTGTTCCGGCCCAGACCAGACCAAAACCTGCTCCAAGAGGGGGAGTCTTATACAAAGGAGGACTTTATTTATGTGTTGAAAAAGAAGTAGAACACATAACAGAAACAGATTGATTTTTTTTAATATTAAGTAACAACCTGGTTTATGATACAGAAGACTATTTAAACTACTGAAGTACTTCACAAGTATCAACATGTCATGATTATTATGTCTCCACAACAGATTTCATTTGGTTTAAATTCTGTAACATAGTTGAAGCTCTTATTTTTACTGATGTTCTTACATTTTGACTCAGTCTTATTCATGGGAAGAAAAGTCATCTCTACGTTAGTGGAACAGTAAAACATTACAAGTAACATTTCTTAAAATTCAGGAAGCCCTCTGAAGTATCTGAGTATTTTTTTAATACCTTGAAATTTTTTCTACGTGTTTCTTCCATCTACCTTTTCTCTGCTGTAGTATTGCAGAAATGTTGATACAGTTTTGAGACAATTCTAACAATTTTTGGTGGTTGCAAATAAAATTTTTAAAATATTATCTTTTTCCTTTAACACACGGTCAGGGAGAACTATCCTCGTCACCCATCCTTGACTCTTAAAATACTGCTATTGTTTTACAAGAAAATGGAACTATTTTAAAATAATAATTTTATTTTTTATATTTAATATTCTAGTCTTTAACTTCTCATTTTTGATGGAAGATACTAAATCTGAAGTAGAATATCCTTACCTGCTGCAGAACATCTGACATGAAATGGATTAGTACCTAGTAAACTACCTACCTAAACATGTTGTGACTTTTGACAGTAGCATTCTTTATGCATCCAGAATAAATATTGCATAATTATTTTTTTTTTACTTATCTAGGAGGAAAAACTGATTTTAGGGTGGGTCTAGGCTAAACAAGATACTGTGGTTTGCATTCATATAGGAAAAGAAATAATATGTTTAAACATAACAAAGTTCCATTTTCCTTGTCAGATTATACTTAACTAGCAGATTTTCTTCTGAGAAAATGTATGGCTAAAGCACAGGTAGTAGAATATTGTATTTCAGAAGCACTGAAGACTATTGGCTTTTTTTTTTTCCTAAAAATTAATTCCAATGTTTAAGTTAATTTTTAATTAGATGCATGATGGCAACTCATTTATTGATGTTATAAAATTATTTCCCAGCTACAATAATATAGTGAGTTAAAGTGTATTTTAATTGGTTCAGATATGATAAATTCGAAGTAAGAGAAGACAGCAATTTGAGCACATGAACAGTTAAGTGCATCTCAAGTAGGAGGACTGAAATTTATTCACATGATCAAATACAAGAAGTAAAAGCCTTTTCAGGATTATTAATAACTAACTGAGGAATCTAGTTCTAAAAATTCTGAAGGAAGCATATGGTAAGGAGTCTGTTACAGTAATTATAGTGGCATCAATTAAATCGTAACTGCATTGAAAAATAGCTATAGAGAGTTTATTGTACCAGAGCAAAGTATATGCTTACAGCTATCAACTGCATTTTATAATGAGCTTTCTCAATAGTAGTATAAGAATTTCAAAGCTTGCTCTCACTTTCTCTTTGGTTTACCTCTCTGCAAGGAGTTTGTTAGTTGCAATTCCACATCAAAAAGTAAAATGCCCTGACTGTTGAATGTCAGAGGAGGTTTATGGCAGGCTGACCGGAATCTTCAGTGAGACTTGGAAGCTTTTACTGGTATTTTATTACTAGGTACATTTCTAATGCCAATATGATTCTTTGTGATGCTGATAAATTGCCCTGTAACATGTTCATACAATCCACAGGCAAGAAGTAGTAGAGTTTTTATGAAGCTGGTGCAAAAGTGGTGGGTGACCAAACACAAAGATTTTACATGCTCAGAGGAAGCTGGTATTAGGAATTCTTGGATAGTGCACATAAAGAAATGTAATTCTATAATTCAAATGGGCAATGAACAATTTATTGAGATACATTCTGTGTGGTTAAGCCTGATATTCATGCTGGGCCAGTGTACTTTTAATCTCCCAAGGTAAAGTAGTACTCTGCCTTTTTCTCTGTGTTACTACTGTTCAGATTCTTTTTTTCTAAAGAAGAGTTAGTAGTAGTTTTAGGCCTCTGCTGGAGTTCCAGGGCTTTAACCACTCTCTTACTACATGTCCCCAGAAACAAGCAATAGCTGAGGCACCCATGCAGAGATTTGTGACAGAGCACATTTTATGTTGGCAGCCAGAAATATCGACACAACAAAAGTATAGACCTGTACGTGCTCTCTTGCCTCAGGAATATTTGAGTATTTCTTGATGTTCAGTGGTCAATGGTTTCAACATGTCCATGGTTTGCCATCTTCCCTACATTTCTAGCTTGCAGTTTCCCTAGTCTCTGTAGTTTGTAGTCGTCAGCAATAGCTCATTTCTTACACAGTGATCGTCAGTGTTTTGGCTTACTCCCTGATCAGCTCCAATGGTGTTTGGAGACTCTACCTATCCTATGGGCAGGGCTTACCTTACAAAACATCCTGCTCCCTTGAAGGCTGTTGCTGCAGATGGAGGAGGACACAGGGCTGCTCTGTTTCTTGGTGCTCCTAAACTCTCTTCCCATGGCAGCCCCAAGATAATTCTCAACAGGGAGAGGTGATGGGACCGGGGCTGCCTGGAGCAGAACACCATGGAAATGTGTCAGCATGAGGACTAGGATGTGCTTCAGGTAAAACACTGTTTAGAAGTCTTTCTGTCTGCTTCTCCTCTTTTCTTCTTCAGATTTATGTTTAAAATTATTTGGTCTGAAGATTAATAATCCCCCTAATTTGCTCACCAGAAAAGTCTTTCCTAACTGGTGTCAGGAAAGGTATAAAAAGACAAAAAGAAAAGGAATACAAGTTCTGCACCCAGCTTAGGTGTATAGTATGGTATGGGTATCAATACAGAGAGTCTTTATTTGTTGCCTGAGACTGCTGCTGCTTGTCCGTTCAGGAGAACTCAGGTTGTACTAGTTATCCCCCCAGGACTTTCTCCTGATTTTACCACTTGATCACTGGATATCAATATAGCTTACTTTGTACAGTTTCCATCTACCATGAAAAAGTATGTATCCCTGTTCTAGCAAACGGAATGAACTGTCTGCTATCACAGAAAGGGTATGGAGTAAGTACCAATGCAAAGCTCAAAATTCCTTCCCTTCTCTTCTAAGTAACTGTGGTGTAAGTAACGTTATGAGACAAGGAGAAAAGCGCAGGTCTTCAGCAATAAAAAAAGAAAAAAAAAGGAGAGACTTCTCTAAAGCAGTGTTTCAGGAAAGTCAGGGCATAACAGTTAAGAATTTTTCATCCTCCGTCCTTTCATATAGAAAATGAAGTTTTACCATAAGTGAATCTCAGGCAAATGATTGAGATAATTCTTTGTGTTTCTGTGTTTTCACTTGCAACTAAAAATGGAGAAAAATGTATCTATTTATGTCTCAGTTTAAGGCTGAGTCATTTGCACTAAAACATCTTGATTTGGCAAAGCAAACATTCATCTGGTCTATCTGCCAATCATCTGTTTCTGAGCAATTATGAGATTTCATAGGAGATGGGGACTATTTGCCTCACCTCTGCTAAGGGTGCAGACCTTTACCTGTACAGCATCTGCTGGTAAAGTCACCACAGCACTGCTGTGCTGCCCAGCTGGCCCAAACATAGTGTTTTGTGCAAATCCAGTGTTCACTGATGGAGAACAAGCTGAACGCATCCTGTGCAATGATGGGGAAGAGCATTCTTACAACTGAAAAGAGAAGCAGCTTAAATAATTGACGAAACTTCCCACTATCATACAGTAGCAACCAGCATACAAAAAGCTTCACTGGCCACTAGGTAGTCCCAGAAGTAAACCTATTCTAGCATTTCAACACAGATTTTTGTTAAAATGCAGAGGATAGACATTTTCATTCCCTGTAGTCATGCCTTTTTTCTCTCTCTTTCCGGCTAGCCCTCCTTCTCCTCCTGCACATATCAGTCAGGCACAATTACACAAACTTAACTGACAGTTCACGTCAAAGAGCAAACCAGCACATGAATCTTCAGCACAGTTCTCTCTGGTGACACAAAAAACATGAAAATGCAACTCTTCACAGTTACCAGTTTCCAAAAAGCAACTGTCTAGGTTATTTTAAATTTACAGGAGAAATATTTAAACATTTTAAAAAGCAGTTTGTCTTTAAACAAAAGACTTTACCATATTTCAGATATGATTTTTCCACATATAAACACATTTCTGTGGACATACGTATATACATATACACGCACAAGAAATTGTCTTCTACCAGAAATGCTTTGGTCTGAGCCAAGCTAATTTTAAGGACACACCAAAGCAATGACATAGATTGAAGCAGAATGAGCAAACTCAAGATTTCAGAGTCTCAGGGTTGATAAATCATAGAATCATAGAATGATTTAGGTTGGATGACCTTTGAGGTCATCAAGTCCTTACACCGTTACACAAGTCCTTACACGTTAACCTTACACTGCCAAGTCCATCACTAAACCATGTCCCTAAGAACCTGATCGATGCATCTTTTAAACAGCTCCAGGGATGGTGATCCAACCTCTTCTCTAGGCAGCCTATTCCAATACCTGACAACCCCTCCCACGGAGAAATATTTTCTAATATCCAATCTAAACATTCCCTGGTGCAACTTGAGGCCATTTCCTCTTGCCCTATCACTTATTACTTGGGAGAAGAGACCAACACCCTTCATGTTACAACCTCCTTTCAGGTAGTTGTAGACAGCGATAAGGTCTCCCCTCAGCCTCCTTTTCTCCAGGGTAAACGGCCCCAGTTCCCTCAGCTGTTCCTCATAAGACTTGTGCTCCAAACCCTTCACCAACTTTGTTGCCCTTCTCTGAACTCTCTCCAGCCCCTCAATGTCTTTCCTGTAGTGAGGGGTCCTAAACTGAACACAGGATATGAGGAGGGGCCTCATCAGTGCTGAGTACAGGGGAACTATTATTACCCTAGTGTGTGGCAGAGGTACACACCCTGAAAAGGTCCAGAACTTTCAATATGGTAGTTAGTGGTTCTTTCACACCTTTTGTGCCCTACTGCGGATGTTGTCATGTATGCACATTAGTCAGATGCTGACTGTCACGTACCACACACCCTGGGGTTATGGTGATTCCAGTCACGTACACCCCATGGTTGGGGAAGCAGGAAGGGTGAGACCCTTGGTCAAGAGGCATGGTCCTCAGCCAGTGAGGAGCCCCAGGCCCAGAGGAGCTTCTGGACTATGCTCATACTGGTCACAGCTTGGATCCAACCAGGCTATAAAATGGAGTCACTGTCGAAGACCTCCTTGGGGTGGTCTTCTTGGAGAAGTGGGACTATGATAGGGTGTCCCTTAAAACAGGGACACCATTTAAGGACAGTTCCAGGGACTGAGAGCCCTCACCTGCTCCCTGGAGAGTGATTCTTCCTCCTGGATATATCCATGAGTGAGCCCTTGCTCCTCCAGTCAAGGGATTTTTTCTTCTTGGTACCCTGGAGTGAGAGAGGCCTCTTCTTTTGAGTGAGTACATACATGTTGTGGATCATCATTCTTGTGTTGTACTGTAGTAAAATATTCCTGACTGGTATATTGAATCTGCAGTTTGTTAAATGTTGTGGGAGAGCTGATTGATTTTGGATCACCCCCCCTGCTTTTCATTGGTTTCTGTCATTTAGTTTCAGTCTGTTGTTTTCATTTCACTTTCAAATTAAAGTTGATTTAAACTTATTATTTGCTTGAAGTAATTTGTGGTGCTTTCATTACAACTAGTCCTGCTGGCTACACTATTTCTGGTACAAGCCAGGATGCTGTTGGCCTTTTGGGCCACCTGGGCACACTGATGGCTCATGTTCAGCAGCTGTTGACAAACACCCCCATGTTCTTTTCCAGTGGGCAGCTCTCTAGCTACTCTTCCCCAAGCCTATAGCATTGCATGGGGTTGTTTCATGGTGCAGTATGATTAATAAATTAATATTATACTATTTCTAAAACCTGAAAATGAATGCATCAAAAAATGAAACTGCAACAGAGATATATAATTTGCTGTCTCAGTTCACAGATTAATGGAATAGTCATGCAAAATGTGATAAGACTAAACAGTTTCTGTGCCCAGAACTGCGCCTTTGTGGCCAAGAAGGCCAATGGCATCCTAGGGTGTATTAGAAGGCGGGTGGTCAGTAGGTTGAGAGAAGTTCTCCTTCCCCTCTACTCTGCCCTGGTGAGACCACACCTGGAATATTGTGTCCAGTCCTGGGCCCTTCAGTTCCAGAAGGAGAGGGAACTGCTGGAGAGAATCCAGAACAGAGCAACAAAGATGATTAAGGGAGTGGAGCATCTCCCTTTTGAGGAAAGGTTGAGGGAGCTGGGTCTCTTTAGCTTGGAGAAGAGGAGACTGAGGGGTGACCTCATTGATATTTACAGATATATAAAGGGTGAGTGTCATGAGGATGGAGCCAGGCTCTTCTTGGTGACAAGCAATGATAGGACAAGGGGTAATGGGTTCAAACTGGAACACATGAAGTTCCACTTAAATATGAGAAGAAGTTTCTTCTCAGTGAGGGTGACAGAACACTGGAACAGGCTGCCCAGGGAGGTTGTGGAGTCTCCTACTCTGGAGACATTCAAAACCCACCTGGACACATTCCTGTGTAACCTCATCTAGGTGTTCCTGCTCTGGCAGGGGGGATTGGACTAGATGATTTTTCAAGCTCCCTTTCAATCCCTAACATTCTGTGATTCTGTTTCAGATTACTTCATTAACGTTAGAGGCAGATCCAAAAGTGTGTATCTAGTAGTTTTAATAGCTGTAGTTAAGATTACAGAAAAAAAACTCAAACTTTTCACTAAAATGCAGAAAAGTATTTACATGATGAGGAGAGTATTCCAAGGGATTCGATACTTGAAAGCCTCCATCAAGGGGGCTGGTTATGGTCATGGGGTTTTTTTGGTTGTTTGTTTGGTTTTGTTTGTTTGGTTGGTTTGGTTGTCTTTGTTTTTACTTTTCTATTATTCTTATTCTTTCTATTTATTTATTTATTTAGATTTTATTTTTTGGGGGAAGAGAAGGGAATAGACTCTCATTTCTCATTGCAATACTTCTCTCTCCAGTCTCAATAATTGTCATCACACTTTCAAAGCCTTTAAAATTCTCTTGCAGTTAGCATCGTTCCAACTCTGTATCCACTCTGCCTTTTTCTTTACACGACTTTCTAAGCTGCTCGGTTTAATATATATGCCCCTTACAGCCTGTCCTTCCTTTATGAACAGATTAACTCACATGGGGTCTGAACAGAATGTTCTTTGGTAATTTTTCTTAATTTTCCTTTATCTTTGTATTTACTCTTATCTCCTGACAGATTTTCTGTAAAAAATTCATACAGTATATTTTTTTCAAATCAGTGAAACTCTATCCGTAAGTCACCTTTTGTTACAAACTTAAGACTCTCTAAATTAATACAGATCTTATTTCCTGAAATTATTTTGGCTCATAATCAGTGCTACTGTCAACTATAATCTATGTTTTGCTGTTATTCTATCTGGCAAAAATCTATTCCTTAGATATATTTCCTTATTCAGTATAAATTGGTCACCTCCTTCTTTCAGATACCAGTCTACTTCATCTGCACTTTGGCAGAAATCACATCATAATACTTTTCCTATAGCAATTTACAGAATTTTTTGTGTTCGTCTGTTTTGCCTTTTTTTTTTTTTTTTTAATGAAAATCATAGCACTTAACACTTTTGAAAGTTCACTTATCCTTATTTCAATGAGCAAATTACAACTAGTATTTATAAAGGATTGTAAACAGAATTCAAGTTTACGTTTTGCACATTTGTTGCTTCTAACACTGTGTCTATTAGAAGGAAACAAAGAATCTCACTGTCCTACATACTGTACATGACATTTTTAGTTCTTTTCCTTCATTAAAAAAATACCCAAACCTGAACAGCAACAACAACAAAAAATGACACACAAAAAACCCCAACCAACCCACCAAACAACAACAACAAAATCCCTCAACAAACAAACAAAAACCAAAAAAAACCAAAAAAAAACAAACGAAAAAAATAAACTGCTTCAGTTATTTATGCCTACACAGAGCAACACTATCGCAAAAGGTGTTCTCAGGTGCTTTCTTAGCAGGCAAAAATTTTTTCCTGATAGAGGTTTTATTTACACACACACACACACAGAAAAAAAAAAATGGCAGCTTCTTGCAGGAGGACAGAACTCAGATGTTACCAGGTGTTTCCCTGAGCCACTTTTGCTTGGGTCTGGACATTCATAAACTACCAATGAAAGTCAGATATGAAGCTACCCACTATTCATCCAAAACAATCAATTAGATGAAGGGTTATGCTACAACTAGAAAAGCATTAACTGTTTTTTATGCTTTCCATGCTAATGAATTTTGATATAGTCAATCCCTGTGAAGAAGTGGATTGTTCACAGCAAATATCTGTCATTACAACATTAAATTCCTTCAAAAAGTGTACTTTTCTGCTAGGTTCCACACATGCTCCATGTGTCATTATTCATTTACAAGGAATAAAGATTTTTCGTGTCACAACTCCAATTAAAAGATGTTACTGGGTAAACAGCAAGCCTTATTGCTTACCAAACATCTGCATATGTCTTTTTGCATATACACCTTTGCAAAATCATTCACACAGTTCAAATTGATAAGGAAATTGTTAAACTCAAAGCCCAAAATATCTGGTTGAAGAGATAAATTCTCGTTTGTATTAGAATAATTGTTTACAGTCGGCTTGTAAAAATGCATACCACCTGTCTTTTCTACATTCTCCTCTCTTCCCTCATAACCTCTAGGTGGGTTAAAGGAAAAATACTCTGATTATGAAGAACTAAAGCAAAATGTTGTAACATTATTCAGTTTACAGAAGACCAGTTTTGTTGACTTTAGGTCACTCTACTAGGTCTGTTTCTTCTCCTAGGCTTTTCCTGAACAACTTTTGAGAGAAGTTCAGTACAGTTGGTAGCTATGTCAAGAAGAATTCAGGCATCAGGAAAAGCCAGCTTGTTGGCTGCCAAATCTAATTATTACTGCTTTATTGAATGTTCATTTGTTTGGAACAAGGAATGCATGCATTTTTATTAACATATTTAAAAAACTGAAATGACAGATAAATCATTAAATATCTCTTGTAATGTATTCCAACTTCAACTATTTTTCAGTGAATATTGATTTACATAAAAGTTTATAATACATAATAATTTGAAAAATGAAACAAAACAACTGTCGCTTGCATTACAACACTAATACAAAATACTTAATTGCTTCAATGTATAAACAACCTCATCTACGTTGACGTACTTAGATCAAAACTTGATAATTCTACTAAGCTTTACTTTGAAAATATCTAGTAGAGGGGCTTTTATAAAAACAAACAAACACAACTAAAGCTTTTTAGAGGTTTTGAGTGTTTCATTCTGTTTTCTGAGAATATTTATCATCTCTGAAAGTATTAAAAGTTGAGTTACTAAGAACTGTGTAATATAGACATACATTATTATAATATACTTTTTAGAAATATAATGTTCCCTTTAAAAATAACATTGTTATATTATAAATTGACTAATGAATTCCTTCTCATTAAAATTCTGGCTGTAATTTTTGTAGCAATTTTTGAGATTACAACAAATTTGAAGTGATTTTTGATGTTGTTTATTTTATTTGTTTATTTTTACAATTTGTAATCCTTTTGAACTTGCCCCACAATTAATTTTTCATTACAATGGCCTGTTTTAACAGAATCTTAAATCTTTAATTTGCAAGAAGTAGGACTAGAAGTGATTATGCCACTGTACTCAGTGCTGGTGAGGCCACACCTTGAATCCTGTGTTCAGTTTTGTGCCCCTCATCATAAGAAAGGCATTGAAGTACTAGAGAGGGTGCAGAGGAGGGCGATAAAGCTGGTGAGGGACTTGGAACACAAGTCTTATGAGGACTGGCTGAGGGAATTGGGAAAGGAGGTTGTAGCGTGGAGGAGGTTGGTCTTTTCTCCCAGGTAACAAGTGATAGAACAGGAGGAAGTGGCCTGAAGTTGTGCCAGAGGAGGTTTACATTGGATATTAGGAAAAAATTCTTCATGGAAAGGGTTGTTAGGCATTGGAATAGGCTGCCCAGGGAAGTGGTGAAGTTGCCATCCCTGGAGGTGTTTAAAAGGCATTTAGATGTTCTTAGGGACATGGGTTAGTGCCAGAGTTAGGTTAGGTTATGGCTGGACTTGATGATCCTTAGGGTCTCTTCCAACTGAAATGATTCTATGGTTATATTTGTTTGAATATATCCTAAAGTGATAGCCTCAGAGTGCAGGGAATGTTTTCTGAGGGATTATATCAGTACAGAGGCAGAAAAGAGTTTATGAACTTTCCCACTTGATTTCTTGTTTTGAATATATGTAACTATGCTAGATTTAGAGCAGCAAGAAACTCCTGGTTTTGGTAATTAAAATGAACATAAAGATATAATTCACTGACAGGTGAATGCTTTTGAGTCCATATATATGATTTATATTTTGGTCCTAATCACTGCCTCTTTCCAGCAAGCATGTGATAGGCCTCTGTCTAGAAATAAACTTTCAGACAATACATTCTACTCCAGAGCTTTTACCGTTTCCAGTGATGGTTCAGGAACAAGCTTAAAATTCATGGGTTAGACCTCTTGTTGAAGTTTTATTATGACCACCACTATCCATAGTGGCTTCTGCGATAGGATATTTTCCACTTTGTAAATCATATTTTTTGATTTGTTTCAGTGGTATTGCAAGGTCATATGCGTGAACGGCTGAACTAGTTGGTTGCTACTGAGGAACACTAACAGCCCATAAAGTAAAATTCTTTATAACAAGTTTAAACAGACATCTCTTCCTTTGCCTTTCAGCTACCAGAGAAGGAATAGAAAGATTCCTAATTATACTGAGCCAAGTTTTTTGGTTTTTTTTTTCAGAGAAGAAAACTAGACATAAAACATAAGAATTAAGTGAGGTGAAATTAATTTTTCTATGACAAAGCTCTTCATTTAAAGAAATGAAACAGGAAGTAAGATCACAATTAATTCTTAGTTCTACTGTGCAACATGAATTATGTCCTTAAAAAAAAGAAAATTGTAGGAACAATTTGGATTGTTTTGTATTATAACTAAGACAAAAGCTCATTTAAAAACATTTCAGACCAACACACATAGGAGGTAAAATCATAGGCATAGCTCTGGAAGTTCAGCCCAGGAAACTCTTATTAGCTAAGGGAGAAACTGAAGCATGTCATTCTTAAAAAATTTGGCCTCTTATTGTTTATATATGTAGAAAGCCTCCATCACCTTGGGAAAAATGCAGAAATTGAAACTTTTTTTCCTTAACTTATTTTTACAAATCCCCTTACGTAACCCTTAAGTTCTCTGGTGTCATAAAATTAGGAGCTGAAGATTACTACTCTATTAGTGCCCTGAAAGTACTGAAAAGTTAGAATTCTATATTTATATGCATACACCTTTTCAAGCCTTCTAAATTTAAAATTACACTATACAACTTCCTGGAAATACTCCAGGAATGCATGGAGAACAAGAAGCTTCACATATTGCCAAAGAGAGAAATTATACCATGAAACATATTCAGCTTTCATGACGTATGCTCACATTCAATCCTGGTGGAGAAGGTGGGGAAAAATTAAAAAAAAAAAAAAAAAAGATAAAATCCACTCCCTAACAATAACAATACCAAACAAAACCACTTGTCAAGTCCCTGTTTATATTCACCCTACACCAGTACCTGTTTCCTAGCCCACAGGCTCTGTTTCCAGGCAACTCATGCATGCTTACCTCTTTCACATTACTCATACACTGCAAACTTCCCAGTGCATTAACCTGCAATCTTCCATCTTTCTGTAAAACCTGCCTCACAGTCCTTCCAACAATCTTGTACACATTCTCTAGCATATGTTTGTCAAAAAATAATAATTTTAAGACTTTAGCTAGGTTGTCTGGCTCATACTTCTTTTAATTCTGTTTTTCACTTGCTACATGCAAGAACACTTTCCTGCCATAGAGTTACTAGTCACAAGGCTATCTTAATTATGTTAATCTCTCTCTCCCTGCTAATACAATTAACTATAATTAGCTGATCCCTTTCCTCCTATACTTCGTTCCCCCAGGGGGAACAGGAGTTATTAAACTAGATGAATACCCAATTACCCTTACATAATTGTCTCCCAGGAAAAACCCCAGGGTAGAAACATGGGAGATGGGTCACCCACACTCTTGCCTGGCCCAGCTTGAATTAACAGCAGAAATCCCTTGAAGAGGCATTGACTGAAAATGTGTGTTCTATTATAATCACCTTACATAGAGGATGGAAGTCATATCATGGCAGTCTGCTTAATCATTAAAAAGTATTTGAAGTCTACTGTGGATTTTCCTGGTGTGCTAAGATAGTGTTTGTCACTAACACTGCTGCAGAGGCAGATGATATAGTTACCACTGCACAGTTCTTTCCATTTGTATTCAAGCTTGAGATGAAACTCCCCTTACATGTGTGGAGCTGCTTATTCTGGCATGCAGTGTAGTCATGTACAGTTAGGTGAGTCACAAAACTGTAGTAAATGAGTTGCAGAAGAATCATGTCCTGTCTGGCATTATCGTTCTAATACCATTTTACACTGTAGCAACTAGTGAACACATTGCTAAAGCAATCTTCAGCGATCTTGTATGATATTTCTCTCTAAGTACTATCATTGACTGTTGCATAGGCACATTTCTCAACAGTTAGAGGTTTCAAGCATTTTCCACAGGCTTTTTGATGCAGAAGGCATGTGTAAGATCTACAGAGAATGTGAATGTATTTGAAAAAATATATATTGAAAAGGTAATTTGGCTACTCTGGATGAAATACATGATGCAGCAGCACAATAAAGCTTTTGGAAAGCCTAGTATAATGGAACAGGGGAAACAGGTGAGCATTTCTCAAAAGCATGCTTATCACAACCAAACAGAGATACCTGCAACTTACTGACAAATAGAAGAAAATCAGTGAAAGTACAATTAAAAAGGAAAATGTGAAACAGTAAATGTAAAATAATAGATATGTGAGGAGCAATCCTCAATTAGCAGGAATAATGGTAGATGACAGAATAGCCTGTTCCAGATGAAGGTCCTCAACCTGTTACTGATACCGTTTCTCATTTCCTGCCATTTTTAAACTTGGTGCATGTGCAAGTGATCGGACTAGGTATAGAGATACAGTTCCAGATTTGGAAGTGTATATCTGCTTGTCTCATCCTGAGTCATATTCTTTGCATACTTTACTATAATAATATAATAATTTTTACTGTTGTGACTGTGAGTTCAGGCTGCTGACAGTGAAAATTGTAAATGGCCAGGCTCCAGGGGCAGAGAATCTACTCATACAGCTCAGCCTCAGGGAGGAATTTAAAATTGAAATCACAAACTGATTTGAATACCCACTGCCATAATTCATTTGTGTATTTAATGACAATAAAGCAGACATCTGTGACCCCTGTGAATGTTAGTGCAGGGAGATGTGACAGTTTCAAGTCCATAGTTTCCATGTTCTGAGGCATACATATTTAAATGTGCTTTTATTTCTTTCTTTCTCGTGGACAGCTTTACAGTATTGGTGGGGAAGGTGTGGGGAAGGTATGTAAAATGAGAATGCAGCAAGAGACAGAAAAGATCATCAGAACATACAGTGGTAGGGGTTAATCAAGCTCAGTTATATCTTTGAGATTGCCTAGAGATTAGTTAAGAGCCTAGAACATTTCCTCCATGTATGTATACCTGTATATATTTCTCTGTTGTGCTCAAGATCTTGTTTCTGGGCAAAGAGGAAACACACTTTATATGTAAATCCACAAATTTAGTATTGATATAATTAATGCCTTAGCAGTCTAATCTGAGAATCATTAATAGCCCAGATATATTTATTACAGAAAACAAAGAATCCTTCTATATATGAAAAGTCTCAATAATATAGAGAACAGTGTAGTGGAAAGGTACCTGGGGGTCCTAGTGGACAGCAGGATGACCATGAGCCAGCACTGTGCCCTTGTGGTCAAGAAGGCCAATGGTGTTCTGGGGTGTATTAGAAGGGGGGTGGTGAGTACGTCAAGAAAGGTTCTCCTTCCCCTCTACTCTGCCCTGGTGAGATCACACCTGGAACATTGTGTCCAGTGCTGGGCCCCTCAGTTCAAGAAGGACAGGGAACTGCTGGAGAGTCCAGCACAGGGCAACAAAGATAATGAAGGGAGTGGAGCATCTCCCTTATGAGGAAAGGCTGAGGGAGCTGGGTCCCTTTAGCTTGGAGAAGAGGATGCTGAGGGGTGACCTCATTAATGTTTATAAATGTGTAAAGGGTGAGTGTCATGAGAATGCAGCCAGGTTCTTCTCGGTGGCAACCAATGATAGGACAAAGGGCAATGGGTACAAACTGGAACACAGGAGGTTTCACTTAAATTTGAGAAGAAAATTCTTCTCAGTAAGGGTGACAGAACACTGGAACAGGCTGCCCAGGGGGGTTGTGGAGTCTCCTTCTCTAGAGACATTCAAAACCCACCTGGATGCCTTCCTGTGTAACCTCATCTATGTGTTCCTATTCCGTCAGGGGGATTAGACTAGATGATCTTTTGAGATCCCTTTCAATCCTTAACATTATGTGATTCTGTGATTCTGTGACATGGTTAAAATTTTTATACACACAGTTAGTTTCTATCCCTTTTCTGGTGTAATGCTCACCCTTCCACTGCTCCCCTGTATCCTATAATAGGTGGTTTCACCCTGGTTATGGTGCTAGGGTGTTACAGGGAGTTTGTTGGCACCTGGAGTCCTTTGTTAGTAGGAATTCGATATTCCCTTTGATAGTTTCTTCATCCTCTCACCAGAGATTCATGTGGGGTCATATTTGTGTGCTTGCTAACATGCTTTTACACCTTAATCTTTTTTTACTGGCCTCTGCCTCCACATTACATTCAGATTTATTATATAGTTTATTTTACATACGTTGGATATTTCTTTTTTTACTCTGTTATTTATCCTGAAAATTGTTTTCATTCTGCTTCGGATCTGTGTTTCTTTAACTGACCATTGGTGACTTTATACCTGCGTGGCCATCAGTGCCAAAACTATGGCCTTTCTCTTATCAGCTCATGCATGTACTGCTCTGTGCCAAATCCTGTGCCTCCACTTCTTAAGCTTTGCAATTGTGCTTGGCCTTTGTTTCTCTGAACTACTGCTTTATACTATCCATATAAACCTATGGTACCATAAGCAGAAGCAAAACAAATTAGTCATAGGCACTTACTCAGAAGAAGACAAATTTGCAGGAAGGTCAATAAATGTTTGCATATTGCATGGCTAAACAGTTACAGTGTGTGATATAAGGATGTTCAGTCTTCCTTTTATACTACATATATGGATATATGTAAGTCTTTGTATAAATACATATATTTATATATGTATTTGTATATGTGTATATTAACACTGTTTTCTACATTGTGTTTTGTCAGACTTGTAAGTGGATGCTTTTGGAAGATCGAGACACAAAGTTTGACATTCACATTTTTTACATGGTTTCAGTGTGACAAGCCTATTCCAGAAAATAGTTCCTTACACATTTCTATGGGGAAATTACCACTTGGTCCAAATTCTTGACACGTAAGTTATAATTACTGGGGTTTCTTAGCATATTTGTTGAATTGCCACAAGACCTAATGGAATCCACATTAGCATTAATGGATTCTAGCTCATAGCATGTGATAGACAACTTTGAATTTTGGATGAAAGTATTTTTATCTAATCTGTAAATTTAATTTATCCTGAAGAGCAAAGTACATTAATCTGAACTTACTGGGAAAACATACATACACAGACGAACTTTAGAAATAAATGTTTAATTTACATCTTACCTTTTTAAGATCTGTCTGAGAAATGAATCTGCAGTAAGGGACAGTGTAGTTTCAGTATGACTTACTGTGTTCACTGCTAGCCAAAAATACTGTCACACAATGAAAACAGAATTTGGCATTAAATCACAGTCTTGTTATACAGCAGAGTATGCTGGAAGTGTTAGAGCCTTTGAGTGTCACCATGATTAGTGATACAGAACAGTTAACAAGATGAGTCATAAATGGGACAACTGTGAGTGGGTGAAAGTTCTTCAGAGATTAGGGCCAGAGGGGACATAACAGGACGAAAGAAATACTACAGTGGAGAGAAGGTGGAAAGACTTTAATTTAAAGAAGTAAATCTGGAAGCAAGGGCACTCAGTCAGGACTTAAGAGAACTCTAAAAGCTAGCCCAGGAGAAATTACTTACAATAGATGTGTCAGAACAGAAGGAGCATGTGGAGGAGGCACCTCTCCTCTAATACAAGGCTACAGACATATATCTTTTGTCTTTCAGTTTGTGCCTTCCAAAGAAGCAACTTTGTTCTCAGGTTTGTTGGCAGAGATATTAACACTCCTAAGCTTTATTTCAGGTGAATGGAGTCAGTTTAGCAAAGAGTACTCATGTCTAAAACTAATCTGGTTTATTTAGATTGAAATACGTTCATAAAATATTTATATAATAGAAGGAGTGGAGGCAGCTGATTGAAAGAGACAGTAACAACCAGCAGGCAACAGGCTGAGGAGCTCTCAGAAGCCTCATAACCGGCACCAGGAAAGGATGAGTTTGTCAATGACTGGCTTGCAGAATGGTGTTATTGTACCAAGGGTAGAGTAGACTTCTGCTATGCAGTACTGTCTTCTGGGTGGATGACTACATACCCGTTCCTGGAGAACAACAGCTACATGAAAATAAATGTTGAATGAAGGTAAATAGTAGAAAGCAAGAAGAAACAAACAAACCCCAACCAATAAAAGCAAACAAACAAACACAACAAAACAATAAAACAGAAAAACATTGGTTGTATCAACAATTCTACTCTGTACAGAAATCAGACCACTACTAAGAAGTCTGGAAAATCCTAATACAAGCATGTACATACCTTCACCAGTGGAAATGAATAATTCTAATAACAACAAAAATAGGATTGGCTGCAATGAATTGAAATGTGGCTTTCCTGATGTGCAGAAAATTTTAAGTATAGGTTGCAACTATACACGTGCTTGAAGGATTCCATCTCTTTTGTCAATTTGATCTGAAATTGGAGAGCTAGGGGGAAAAAGTTCACTAAAGAACACATCATTGTAATTCTATGTAAATACTTCTATTCACTGGAAAAAATAGACTGTGGTAGCAGTATGAATGCTTATGAATATTGAGCAGGAGTATGACATATGTGTGTGTAGATACAGTTATAGTTATAGATATATGTGTATATATTTGAATATTCAAAAAATATCTATATCTAAATATGTATATGTATAATATTGTGTAGTTTGTATACTTAATTTAATATTATAGAGTTTCATTCAGTACCTTCAGGCTCAAAAATAAATGTTTACAAAGTACAGTAATCTTCAAACTACAGCTGCTACAGCAATATGTGATGTACTATGTAGAAATAGTATTATGGAGAAATGTTTTTATAAAGAAACACTATACAATTATTTATTATATTTTATTCTGGTTTATTAGATAAGAAATTAATAAAAATGGTTGATGGAACCTAAAGGTATTAATAATCTTTTTTACTCTTTCCCTCTTCAGTGGCATTTTTATGATGTATCTTTATGCTTAGCTCTGTTTATGCTATGTCATCTGTAAATAAGATTTATAAGAATCTATAATTGTCATGATTTAACCCCATCTGGCAATTAAACATCACGCACAGCCACTTACTTTCCACCAGAGGGACGGAGGAGAGAATAGAAAGGGTAAAAGTGAGAAAACATCTGGGTTGAGACAAAGACAGTTTCATAGGTAGAGCAAAAACCATGTACACAAGCAAAGCATAACAAGGAATTAATTCACCCCTTCCCATCAGCAGCAGGTGTTCAGCCATCTCCAGGAGAGTTGGGCTCCATCACCAATAACAGTTACTTGGGAAGACAAAGGCCATCATTTCAAATGTCCATCCCTTCCTTCTTCTTCCCCCCAAATATATGCTGAGCATGACATCATATGGTATGGAATATTCCTTTGGCCAGTTTGTGTCAGCTGTCCTGGTTATGTCTCTTCCCAGCTTCTTGTGCACCTTGCACAGCGTGAGATGCTGAAAAGTCCTTGACTACTTGCAACAACTAAAACATCAGTGTGTTATCAACACTATTCTCATTCTAAATCTAAACCACAGCACTATACCAGCTACTAAAAAGAAAATTAACTCTATCCCAACTGAAACCAGGACAATAATTCGCAACATTTCTTAAGGCAGAGGATGTAATGAGTATTTATACAAAGAACAAGACTTCAACTGTAATGCTACCCAGGGGAAACAGAAATCTCCTGTAGTGAGGCCCTCGGTAGAGGAGTACCAGGTTGCAGAATACCTGAACAAACTGGACAGACTTAAGTCCATAGCTGTGATGGGATACCCCCCCAAGTGCTGAGGGAGCTCACCAAGTTCATTGCAAAGCTATGCTTGATTGTTGATGTTTTCAGGTATCTGTATTCATTTTACTCACATTTTCAAAACTCTGGAATTCATGTGATAAGGCAAAACACTGTGAATGAGTGTGAATAACTATGAATTAACTGAACTTTAGGACAAAAGTCATCATACAGAAATCTCACTCTTTCAGTAAGAAAAGGGGCAGTAGAGAAGAAAGTCCAACCCGCATGTGAACTATCCTGAATGTGACTTGTTAAACTAATATGCATCATCTATGAAAATATAGATACATATTCCTTGTTGCAAAACACCATATTGATTTCTTCAGTTTTACTGTAGTACCTAGGCATATCTCTACACATCTGTCAGGCAAAATTAGCTCTTAATCCTCTCTTATCAATATCTGAATTACCTTTGCTCTCCTGTGTTTTCTTTCTTAATGACACAGTTGTTATAATTTTATTTCATTTTATTTTATCAGTTTTGTGTTTCTCTTCAGATTTAAAAAAAAAAAAAAAAATCAATGTGGTGCTCTCAGTTTATAGATGCAGATTTTTTTAGCTTCTGGTGATCTGAGAAATTATCTCCTACTCATTATTAGGACTGCTGGCAAGAGCTGCATGCAGCACTTTTTGAAATAGCTTCCAGGTAGAAGCATTTGCAGTTGGAGATGGAACAGAGACCACTTACCCCTTAAAATTATCTCTCCATTTGTTATGATGCAGTTCAAGTTTATTGAGTTGTGTCTCTTGTTTTGGTTTGAGCAGGGAATGATTTTGAAGCTTTTAATTGGTTTAATTTTTCTTCTCTTCACCTAGCTACATTCTGCTTTATCCAGTCCACTAACAGCCTTCTCCTTCTTTCTATTTTATTGTGGCAGTTGATTAGAAACTGATTAAATTCAAATGTACCATACATAAATTATGCATAGTCATTAATACATACTTGTACTCATATAATTAATAATAATTACAAAGAATAATTTGAAATACTAAATTAGATATTACAATTTCCTTATAGTGTGAACTCATAATATTACATTTCTCTGGCATTTCTGTTGTCTAATTCATTGGCATGCTGTAAGTTCAGCATGTAATTTGCTGACTCATTACTTTTTTCATTTTTCTCTTTCTCATCTACACAAATGGAATAGATTTCATCAAAGAAATATAAGAAGACCAGTCCTTCTATTTGTGGAAGAAAACTTGCAGATAGTCACTAGAAATAAGAAAGTTGCTTTATGGTGGTATGTAAGCTGTGCTACTATATTACTTAGAACTGCCTAGGTACTGCTACCTAATAATGCATTGTTTTATCTAATTTGTTTGTTTTTTGTTTTCTTTTTTCAAAAGTCAAAAATTTGTTCTTCTTATTACTAGGGTCAAACGGGAAAAGAAAAATATGATGATGGTCTTGACACGAGAGACAGGATACTTCTGCATTACTTATAGTGGTTTGAAATACTGGTGCAGCACGTGTTTTGGAAATTACTTGTAAGACTCTACTTCAGGATAATGAAAGAATCAGTTACTGTTAATCCTTTAATTGTGATGTTGAAGGAAAAAACAGCAATGCAAGTTTATTTGCATAAGTGAGGTTGTTTGCAGATTAGAAGCTGACCGGCCAAGAGATTATGACCATCAACATATTTAATTAAATTCTATGTATTAGTGAACCAGTTTACACACATTTTTGTGTATTTGGTGTACTGATTCAGTAAAATGATACCTGAAAAGCAAAAATGTTCTGGGTCTGGCTATCTGAATTCTTATCATTAAAGTGAACAGAATCAAACCAGGTCTTAGAATTTGCACAGAACAATTGCACACATGATCTGAACCAGGCTCTTTAATTGCAAGTGGAGGAAGAGCTTTATGCATTAGTACAAAACAAGTAGCTTTACTGAAAGCACCTGTTTTGATAATCACAAACTACATTTTTCTTCCTGTACTACCAAAGGTTCAGGTAAGTCAGCAGGCACTCAGTGCACTAAATAGAACTCACCAGCAAGGGAACTTAAAGATCATGACTGGAACACCCTCATCCCTCAGACTAGCTCCATTATGGACCAGGCATGTCCTCTGCATTTGCTTTAAAAAATTTTGGCTAGACACTGCAGAAACCAACAAAGGCTCTAGAGAGTTATACTGGGTGAACAGTTGAAGGAGTGTTGTACCAGAATGGCTTCTCAGAAGTTTCTGAAATTCACAACTTCAAAATAAATATTTGGAAATACTTTAAATTTTAAAGTAACAGCACTTATTTGGAAAACTGACATTAAAGAGTATATCCTGTTTTCAAGCAACTCTACTGATCAATCAGTCAAAATCTGTATATAGCAAAATTTTTGTTGACCTTGGAAAAAGAAAATCCAAATAATTAATATTTGACTTGTCTGTGCTTAGCTATTTGACTTGCCAGCATTAAAACATACTGCACCCCTTTCAATCTCTATGATGTTTACAGTCTCTGTTACAGAAGACACACTGTGCAAATTAATTCCATAGAAGTTCCTGGAAGTTAGACATTTTAAGTCTGTTACAAAAAGGCAGAGAGACAAGTGACCCTTAATGAAGATTACCAGTATCAAACTCTCTCTGTTTTGAAGCTGTTCATTTATTTACTTCTACCATGGCTTTACATGGGGAAAAAAAAAAAAAAAATCTCAAATTTACTTTAAAATTTTCCCTAGGAATTGCTGCCTTTCAACTCAGTGTCACAAGTCAACTCAGTGAGACTTCTATTATGAAGAGAGACTCTACTCATTAAACTAGCGCTTTAAACTGCCTAGTTCTTTTCTTACTTTTTATTATATTGGGGTTTGGAAAGCAAATTATGTAGTATTATGATGAGGGTTTGATCTGTAATTTTACAGCAAGTGCCTAGACTTCTATAATTTAGGTCAAAAGGGAGCAATAATCTTAATGACCTCTATTCTGTTAAGCTTTCCCAAAAGGTTTGGGTGCTGAACATTAGACCCTTGAAATGACTGATATTTTCTAAGTATTGTCCAGGTATAAAGTTAAAAGAATAAGCATTGTGGGGCATTTCTTAAATACTACTTGTCAGCTGTAAAGAATAGCTTTCAGGATTTTATAAACAAGTATATCCATTGACCCATATACCTGAGAAACTTTAATCTTAGAGAGGGTGATTTGTGGAGATGAGAAAAGAGGAACCTTCAAAAACTGTTGTAACAGAACAGTAAATGGAATTGCAGATGAAAGAGAAACATTGCATGCAATACTCCAGAAATATTGCAATTGCCAACAATAATCCGGTTTCATTCAGTGACTTCTGGAATTATGAAATCAGTGCTCCATCTCCCAGAGTCTGGAGAATTTTCATAAGACAATATTAAAAAAGAATAACTTATGACTTAGAACAAAGCTGTCTGTCTGAAGGTAAAAATCCAATAAAAATTACAGCGAGGGTCCAGAACACAGGTGGTTTTCAATGTGAGCCTCTGACAATTTAGCATTTACTTAACACACTTACTGTTCTCTCTAAACTGGCTGGCTATCTCACAAGTCTGAGTTGTTGTTTTCTGCTAGTGACAGTGGTGAAAGCACTCACGCTGATTTCCTTGGGAATCCTGACCCTCATCCACAACAGTGGGGTGGGGTTGGGTTCACATTTATTGCTGAAACTGTGTCACTATGACTAATTTGTCTAATGAGAAGAAGTCTGCAGAGGAAGCATGGCTGCATGCCCCAGAAGTACCAAGTTCTGGAACAAGGGGTCTGCATACCTACAACAACTTTAAATTCCTTTACAACAGATCACTTAAGAATTTCAGAAACTATATCCTGAGGTTGGAACCATGTCCAAAACCTCTTTTACGAGAGTTGCTACAGCCAAAGAGACATTTTTTAAGTTTGCTGTCGTAAATATCTTTGTAAGAAATGAAAAGTGTCAGCAGTCTTCTCCCATCTCCACCATTTTGTGGATCTTCCTATGCAGTGAAAAGTTCACATACACCTATGAGCCACAAGCAGATAAAAGCTAATATTGAAAAATTCCCAAATAAGGTCTTTCTCTTCTGTGCTCATTAAAACTATCTGTGTGTGCTTCACAGAAGTGTGATCAGAGATGTAGCTGGACACCGACAAATCCTGTAAGAGGCTTACAGCCCTGGGCTGCTCTGTAAGAGCAGGAGAGCCAGGAGCTGAGGATGACAGCAGGGCAGGCACAGGCAGGACAGGCAAACCAACAAGGACTGCCACTTTGCAGGACATGAGCAAGATGAAGTCCAGGGATAGTAACCAGGGTCAGCCAGGAGTCCACTGATTGCCAAGCAAGTCCACGCTGAGGCCAAACTGGAATGTCATCAGCAGGTCAAGTTTCAGATCACCAAGAACAATCAAAGTTGCAAAATAATCAACAACTGGACCATTAAATCGTACAAATACCTGCGACTCACCTTCTTTGTATGCATTTAAATCTAGATAGTAATAAAGCAGAAAATAATAGGATTAATGACAAATAATACTATTAAAACATTAACTGCTAACTATTAAAACAAATTAATAGTCATCATTAATATTATTAATAGGGTAACATTGGAAATCAAATAATAGAGAAATACTAAGTTTCCCCAAAGTGGGAATTTCACACAGTTTTCAAAGTAACTGTTGCCATCAATTACATTATTGTCGTTTCAGAAACCTGATCTCAAGTTTAGATTTCAGTCTTCATGTTACTCACAAGTAGATGTTTGTAGTGATTTTGATTATTCACAATCATGAGTCATCATTTATGTAAGCAAGATTTTAAGCCTATGGCACCTATGGACACTTCTTGTAATGCCTTATCTAAGAACCCATAATTTATTTTGTAATTCATTATTTATTACTAATGCCCTAGAGCTGGCATATTTTTGTTTCTGTAGCCACATTGTATAGTCTGATGACCTAATTGTATAACTGAGAAGGAAGAATAAAGCTTGAGTAAAGTGCAATCAATATACAGTCATGCAAAACATGTGATTTTTGAGTGTTGATCATGACATTCTCTTTTCCAAGCCTAGGTAGAAACAATTGTTTTAGAGATTATAATAGAAAAATCAAGATGTCGAGGGTTTTTGAAGAAAATGTGTGCTATATGAATTGATGTTTTCAGTCCTTTTGCTTAGCATTCCTTTTCTTCTTCATGCAAACACAGCAATGTTTTAATAATTCTATTCAAATTATCACAAACGGGTGTAATTTTAGCACCCAGTATACTTTTTTGTGCACCTGATTTCTATGACCCAAGGTCTTTAGTGCCTTAGTACTTTTGTCACCCAAGTTGTTGACGTTTCTGCTACTAATTGATTTTCGTGTATATTTCCCCTAAAGTATTTAAGAAAGGATCTGTCTCATCCCTCTCTAAGTAGTGAGGAAATATTTCAGCATTAAGCTTTATTACATTTCTAGCTCCTTCCTTAGTATTTCCTCTTTACCACCTGCTTGGCTGCATATTGTTCTCTGTGCCTCTTAATTTAAGCTTGCTAATCATCTGTTAATGCAGTTTCAATGAAACATCTCTTGTATGAAACCTCATCAGCTACCTCATTACCAAATCTTATTGAAGTCATTGCATCTATTATCACCTGGCCGAATTTCCACTATGTTTTGTCATTGAGAATGCAGGCAAGGAGAAATTAAGTTATATGAGGTCTAATAGAAAATAGAAAAAAAATAGTTTAACTTAATTTTGGTACAATTAATAAATGTTTCACCATTAAAAAAAAGTAAACTTTAGCTTAAATTACACAATAAAGCTTCTGTTTACTTGCCAGTGTAGCTGGATATGACATTCAGCTACTATTAATGCATGCAGCAGCCAAATCAAACATGTGTAATGAAGTACTCAGAAAGACTAGCCACTCGAAACAATTTCTGGCATTAGACAATGTAAGATTAACATGCAATTCAGTAATAATCTCACTTCTTAGCATTTAGGTCTTGGTTATTAATGGTTATTTGATCTCGTCTTACAATGAGGCAGGAAGTAAACATCCTATAAAGAAAAGGCACAAGCCATTGGGTCAGCATATAAGAGTATAAGTTTTACAAAGTTCTTTAATTCTCCTTATATAAGACTATATTTTTTCCCTATGGGTATAGCTAACTAAAGTCCCCAGAACAGCTGTGAGTCTATTCTTAAAGATAAATTTTACACTCTATATGTTAAATAATAGTCAAATGAAAGTTTCATGACTTTTGTAACATTTTTAAGAGATGAATTTTCCCCTTCTTCAAAGCTATTAATGTGAAGAAATATGATCATGTATCATACATTAATGGACATATTATCTCAGAAATGCAGTTGGAATACTAAGCAATAATGAAAATGATGTGAGTACAAGAAATTTAGCCTTTACAATCTAATCCATGATTTGCAGGAAAGAACTGCAGTTAACACAAGATTTCATCTCTAAACAATGAATTGCTCATGAAGGCTCTCAACCAATTGCTGTGATGAGTGCATTCATTTGTTTATTTCCTCTGCAGAAGCTGAACAAGCTTTCCATATTGTACATTGATAATATGTTTGTCACACTTCAGAAGTGAGGACAGCCAATGAAGTAGAAAGAAAATTCCATTTCCATGGTGTGTCCTTCTTTTTAGCATACTGGTAAGTTTAAAATCACTGTGAGGTTTAGATGCTTGAAAGTATTTTTTTTTTAAATTTACATTAGTAGTTCAGAATTTAAAATAATGTCAAAATGAATGTTAACACTTGATGAAGCTCCTTAGCTGCATCTATTGATTCCTACTGAACATTACTTCTTACTATCTGTCAGTTAGTCAGTTCTTAATCTCTTTTTCAAGAAACATTGAAAATTATGTGAAGTGAAAATTACGTGCAATTTTTTAAAGTGTGTGCAACTTAAGTCATGCCTTTGCAATATCTAAATATATTGACTGAAACGTGTTAGCTTTGCATCCTTTTGCCTAAGGTTGGTAACTTTAGTGAACCTACACTATAGCTGGGTCATCCTGCTTTCTTCATTGGCACACTATTAACTCTGTTCTTATCTTCAGAAATGACACTTCTATTATTGATTAAGAACAAATAAAAGGAAACTGGAAATAATTCCAGCTATATCTTTAAGACTCTTTGGTTTGTTCAGGTTATCCAGACCTGCTAACTTAAGAGGGTCTTTACAAAAAGAGGAAACAAATATAGAGAATACATTCAGATTACTGGTTTCCCTTGCTTAAACAATGTGACTTCAGTCAGTTTTGTTTTATTGTTTGTTTGTTTTTGTTTTGTTTGTTTGTTTGTTTGTTTTCCAAAGAAAATGTCAGGTTTATGAACAGAAGATAACCAAAAGATCTTTGCTACCTTGAGCACAGCAGGCATTGCTGCTGTTCAGAGTTTCTAGGCATGTGTTTCCAGCTGGTCTCAGTTCTCCCTCTTCCTTCCCTGTGAGGGACACAAGACAAATGCTTCTCTAGAGTATGTATTTTCTGTTTCTGCTGCATAGAAATACTCTTTAAGACCATACAATGTTCAAAACCCCATTATTGACATAATGAATTATTTTCTCTAGTTAGTTCTTGCTCAGATCATCCTGTAACCAATGTTTTGGATGGGACTTCCAATGTTTTGGCCAATTGACTCCATGAGGCAGCAAAACTTCCTCTTCCAGGTTGGCTGTATGAGAAAGACCTCTTCCCAGCAGCTTCTGGTCTGTCATCACTGACAGAGAGAGAGTGAAAGAGAAGGGAATACAGAGAAAATGAGAGTCTGAGCATAGTTGGTTCAGTCTGAAAGAGTTCAGGAGGTCTGCTTTCTTTCTTTACAGATTCTACCTAATCTTTGATCATATCTCTCTAGTACTCTTAATATCCCTAATTTATCCAGATTATTTTCCAATTTTATCTACACAATCATTGTCACAGCAAAAAGCTCTACTCGTAGAGGAACTGTCAGGTCCTTAAGGCAGCTAAGCCTGTCTTGAAGGAGAAGGGCTCAAATGCCAACAGGAGCAACAAAGTATCATATTTGATACATTAAAAAATGTGGGTTTGTGAATAAACCAGTACGCACCTGAGGATGCAACTATCTATCCTGTATCAGACATGTAACTATTCATCACTTATTTTTGTGTATGTCAACATAAGGAATGTTATCCTATCAAAGGAATAATAATATATCACTTTTCCATCTGAAGAGTTTGTTGCAGGTCGCTTCTCACCCAGCACAAGCAAAAACATATTTAAAGTTCCTAGCAAAAACCCTGAAACTGATAGTGTAAATGTGGTGAGCAGGCAAAAGCAGTAACCTAAAACAGTGGAAATGGAAGATGGCAAGTTTTGTTTACCTAATGACAGTGTTGAACTACCTAAAACATTTTAAACATATCAGGAAAAAAAGAAATTTTCTTGTGAAGTTAATGGGGGAAAAAATTGACATGACAATAATTCCATAAAATTAGCTGTTTGAATATTCATTAGAAATAAATATTTCAGTATTCTTCTAGTTAGAGTTCTAGAGAGTTGTCATAGCACTGTGGGGTGGTTTTTTGCTTTGAAAATCATTAAATGCTAATCGTGCAATTTTTGCTTAGTGTTTGTATCCATTAGAGTGCCACTTGGTGGTGCTCATCCATTTATTAATAGCAATTACATTACAAATGGCACTGGCACTAGCACTAAGGAAACAAAACAAAACATCGGAAACATTCAGTCCTTCTGGGAAAATGTGGCAGTTGCACATCCCGCTGAGATCTGGAGCCTTCAATGAGGTAGTTGATGGCTCTTTTAGCACCTTTTGTGCCCCACTGTGTCTGTCCCCACGTACATACCTAGGCTGGTCCCAAGATGCTGATAGTCAAGTCCTCCCTTACCCTGGGACAGGGTGACTTCACCTCCACCAGCTGGTGAGGCAGGTGTGGGACTCTTGGCCAATTGACAGGGTCCTTAACAGGACACTGAGTCAATTGACAGGGTCGTTAGCAGAGGAGGTGCCCAGAGTAGCTGCAAAGCTTCTGGACCTTGTTGTAGTGCCCACAGCCATATCTGACCACATTATAAAATGGGGCTACCACCAAAGGCCTCCTTTGAAGTGGTCTTCTTGGACCAGTGGGTCTGTGGACCGAAGCCTTCTCCTTAGACTGAGACGCTGTCTAAGGAGACTTCCCAGAATTGAGAGCACCTCACCTCCTTGTTTGCGTGAATGGTTATTTACTGGATATATCCTTGAATGAGTCCTTGCCTAACCCAGGTAAGTGAATATTTCTTGTGGGTACCCTGGAGTCAGAGGGCTCTGCTTTTGTTTCTTGTGAGTGTGTGCATGCACGGTGTGGATCCTCATTATTCTTATTTTGTTTACCCCAATAATCTCCTCAACTGATATCAGAACCTGTATTTTATGTTGTCGGAGTGTTAACTGATTTTATAAACCATGTTTCTAGTCAGTTTATTGGCTGTACTTTTCCGGTCAGAATAAAGTCTGTTTTGAAACTTGTTGTCCGTCTAAAACTGACTTTGGGGTGCCTCCGTGACAGAAAAGACATACCATATTTTAGACCTAAGAGCACCCACACTTTTTAGGTTTCGGTACTGTGTTATTCCTCCATTTCTATGTCACATTACAAAATATTCACTTCATGTATCTTTTAAAAAAACATCTGGCATGAAAGGTTAAGTTTACGAAGGACTTTCCCCTCTAAATAATTGGTTACCCTCCAAATCTGATGTTATTCTAGAAAGCAGTGCATGTATCATCTACCCAAGAAAAATACTAAAATTAAAATGTGCTCTAGGCATACTGCTTAGTTTTTTATCTTAACAAAATGAGAAAGTGTGAGCCACTGAAATTAATTCTTCCATCAGGATTATTGTGCTGGTCACAGCTCTGAATACAAATAGATGTGGGATCAATAAGCTTTTTACCATTTATAGCCCTTAAAATCTATATCCAAATCTCAGAAAACAGAGTGTAATGCCATAGAATAAAACTGCTCAATAAGAAACATGATGGGCACAGTATCTGAAGAGCAGAGACAGAAAGCTAACCCGAATTTCTGGCAATATAAGATTAATAAAAATAAGAAAGCTTTAGTTCTGATAGGAAGAAAATACACTGGGCCACTTTCAGAGGCTTTCTGGTGATTAAAGTGACTTTTGCCAATGTTCTACTTGCCTTTCAAAGTGACCCAGATTTACTAGATGTGATCCTGCTCTTCAGCAAGCAAAAGTATCTTCTCACAGAAGCAACTGCTCTTGGCTCCCAGCTCCCATTAAACTCATAATGTGGAGGGGGGTCCTGCTTCTTATACATTTTTGCCCTATGAGGGGTGCTCACAGCTCCTGTTAGGTGGGAACTCAGTAGGAAATGGGAGCCACCAGGTGATGAAGATGCCCTTGGCCACAGTTCTTGTATTTTGAAGCCACACCTTACAGGTCCCCTATGCTTTGAGCAAAGCAAAACGTTAACTTTCACATTGAGTGATAGTGAAGAAAAGATACAAATTAGAATGGAACTAAAATGGAGCCTTAGAAAGAAAAGCATTAAATGAAGAAAGAAGGACTACTTCCTGTACAAATTACTGAAGGTGATTAGTTACCTCTGAAGTTTAAAGGAATGAGGCATGCACATGGATTTTAAAATAGACTAAATTAATATCAATTGCTTTTAAGAATTCAGCAAGCTGAGAAACCTAATAATATCTCATATTTGAGGAGAGACAACTTAGCAACCTGCAGAGACGCATAAAAGAACAATTTTATGCCATGCTTATTGGTGTGCAATTAAGCGGGGAGTTTTTGACACCTTTCTTTAATGTAGCAAGTATTGGTTCTTATAATACATTACTCAGCTTCATTTGTGAAATACCCTACCATTTCTCGTGATGTACAACATCTGCAGTTTGCTTCTCAGAGGTTGTCTTGATGCTACAGTTAAATCCACTGATAATTTGTGATACATCTACATATAAGAACCCTAGAGTGAAGTACAGCTATTTTATTTCCTTCATGAGTTCACTGGGGAATGCACATATGAGCTCAAGTGATCACAAGTCATCATTGAGTGTATATATATATATATGTATGTATATATGCACATATATATATAAACTTACTGCTCTTCAGAAAGTTGTTAAACTACATCACAATGAGCTCAGACTTTTTTTTTTTTTTTTGTGCTATTATCCTTCCCTTCCTCTGTGGGAATGATTTCTTGCTGTGCCTTTCTCTCCTGCTGTTTTTTAGAGGTAGTTATTCTAGCACTCCTTGAAGGGTCAACATTTTGAACATTTAAAACTACGAATAATCACCAAAAGTAAAGTCAGGTTGAAAAGATAAACTAGTTCCTTTCACACCTTAAACAACCAATTGTTTTCTGATTGAAATGCATTTTTGTTGCGTTAACAGCACCTCTTTCAAGTCCCTTTTTATTTTTGGAGTATTCCTTTCATTTGAATTACAGGCTGTATATCTAATTCAGGGGCAATATATCTTTTCTTTCTTATTGATCATTACCCAAATTCTTTGTTAAATATTTAAAACAATATGTATTTCCTCTAATCTGTGAGTACAAGCAAAATATATTTATTTATTAACTGATAGGCTGCATCCAATAATGAGGTAGCTCCATCTGCTTCAGGCTTGGGTAGACTTATGGTTGTCATCTGTGACAGCTCAATTCTGTGTGCTGATTGCTTTAGAATTTTGCAGTAGTGCAGTTTTATCCTTCCGTTTTCATTAACAAGCCTGATAGAGTTTGTAACTACTGATGGGCTCTGCCTGCTCTGTCTTCTTTATAATATGCTGAGCTAACATAAGAGAACTATAAAACCATGCTCATAAGTATTCTTCACCTACATAAGGATTAGTATATTTGCTTTGATTTTATTTTTTTATCTCTTTAATTCTCTAACAACCTTGCCTCTTCTATCAATTAGTGTTTTGAGATGGATAACCTGTGAATGTGTGAGGAACATCTTTTAACCCAACAGGAATAAAATTGTTCTAATTAGAATAACAGTGGAAAACCATAAATTTGAACAGAAAATCTTTCATTTTCTAAACCACAAAGTTTACTTAGGTTTTATTCTATAGATCCCCACTGTTTGTGACTTGACAAGTTACATCTCTTGTTGAAAAGACCTCTTCAAAGGCAGCAGTAAATTTGTCATCTTCAGGTGCAGAAGCAACAGAAAAACAATTCTAGAACAACAGGAAAATATATTAGATACAGAAATAAGGTCACTGATCTGGTTCCAACATGGCTTTACATCTCAACAATGTGGCCAAAGAAGATTAAGCACCAAAACGTACCACATAATTCTTTACCAGTGTCAACTTATCATTATATTAATTCATTGTATAAGAGATAATTTTAACTTAATTTCCTTTTCAGCTTTTGTTCAAACGCCAGAGAAAAAGAAAAGATGACCTTGAAACTCATTGAAACTCATAGTTAGAGAGAATCAGGCCAAGTTAGAAAAAGAGCTTACTCAGCACTTTTTGCATGCAACCTAATACACTGGGATTTATAGATTATTTTCTGAAAAATTGGTTGTCAGGGATTTATGTTATTCTTAGGTTTTATACACACCTAACCAGTGGACAGAATGTATTCAATATTCAGTTTCAAAAGAACCATGACTTAAACTATTAAGGAACTCTACAGGAACTTTAAATAAATGATAGAATATTTTGTATATTTGACTTCTTTTCAGAATTCCTTCAAAATATCAAAAACTATTTATTGTTTTCCAGGGATGGTGTAAAGGGGTACTTTTCAGAATGCTTATAGCTTTTTTTTTCCTATTAAATCAAACATTTCTTTCCCATATGAAGTTTCACAGTCTAGCTTATTTCTTATTCCTGCAAAGACAAATCTGACCATATGAAATCATCCTTGATAAGAAAATATAAACTCTCTGATAAGATTCACTTAATGAAATGTCCATGGTGAAAATGTTTATCAATCCAGATTGTCAAACTCAATCATAGCACTTATCCCTAACCTCACTTCCATTTCAGAAAAATTTCTTAAAAAAATTAAGAATTTCAGCACACAGTCTACCTGTTTTCCATGTCTCTATGCTTCCATTTATTCTAGTAGTATTAATACTTCATAATTTCTAATATGTATATCCTGGTAGATATCCCCAGTAGTCTGTAGAGCCCATTGAACTGAAATAACTTCCTTCTTGCAAAGCTAAGTCTTGTAGCCTCATTTGTACCTCCTTTTTCTTTTTTCTCATAGTGTTCATAATCAGAATTCCATTGATTTAGCTTTGTTTAGGGCTTATTATGGGAAATTTTGTCATGTGAATTTTCCCACTGTGAGACAAAAAGTAGTTTTTGTATTTGCAGCCTCAGGTGTTCTGTAGCTAAACAAGAAGCTATTGTGGTAACTCCTCATGGTGGCTTTTCTGCAGGCAGATTTTCAGGACATGATATTCTCTGAGACAAAGCTAAATGCAGCTGACATTTCATCACAGCTGAGAGAGTAGTGGGAGAGGTTTGGCCTGACTGAGGGTTTACTTTGGCTGAAGAGTGATCTCTGTGGAAAGCTGAGCTCTGATTACTGACACGCTATTGACCTGTGACTGTGTGATGGATGTGAAAGATCAGCATCTAAGTTTTGCATATAGGAAAAAAAAGTCTAGAACAATAGTAATGCCTCTTATGTAATGTTCTAATAAATAATGCTTGTCCATTCCTTCTGTTTCTCATTATTTTTCTCCTCTGCTTGTGACTATTTATGTCAAGGAGGACAAAGACCTGTAAAGTACTGGGGCCAGGATTCTCAGAGGACTAAATACACTTCTCTGACTTGACAGGAGCAGGAGTGGCTAGAGCTGGTCTTCATAGTAGCAAGCATGACAAAAATATTGTTTGCTTCAATGCATGACATCCTTTTCTCAAAAAGGTCTATTTGTAACTTCCTCTTATTGCAGAGTTAAGTTTAATTCGTACTTATCCCCAGAAGGTAACATAGCAACTATATTTAATCTTCAGCAGTGACAGGTAGAAATACTTCAAATAGAAAAGTCTTACAGCAAAATGCAGAATGCATCCATGTAAAAGCCTGAAAATGCCAAATGAGAAGTCAACCTAAGTTTAATTAATTAAACTCTCAGTTTAGTGTCTTTATCACATTTTTGTTTGTAATTCTATATACATGGGGGTCTTATCTGAAAGAGGTCGCTGCATTGCTGCGTGTTTTTTTTTTTTAATAAGTGAGATAATACTAATTAGATCTGTCTGAAAACTTGAGTGTATGCTTATTAATGCTTCGTGAGCATTTCTTCTATATTTTTCAGTGAAAAAACAAAGTAAACGTGAATGTGAACTCTAGCAACAACAGTGAAGAATATAGCTTCAGATCACTGGCCACTGATGAAAAGAGTCCTAGAATTTGAGATTTTCTTTGCAGATACAATTTTAAAATGAAAATTGTCCTTAGACAGACACTGAACAGGCAGACATGACAAGAGAACACCTGTTTCCTAGTGTATGGCAAATGCAACTATAGAATTAGTGTTACATTCTCATTCTACTAATACTCTAACTATTAATAGGAGAGGAGGATGCATATAGCTGATAGAGCCGCTGAGATAGACTCATTTGCTGCTTTTTCTTTCTCCTAAGAGTAGTAGGTAAGGTGACAGTTAGTGTCATTTAACTTTTCTATTGGTACAGATATTTTATGACTGTGCATTTATACCACATTTTAACTCTGCATTTACACACAGTATGTTTGTATTAGGCCATGTGAATCCACTGAAAGGTGAATAGTGTTGACAAGAAGAAAATAAAATGTGTATTTACTTCTGTATCTATACATGCATACAGTTAGGCATGTCATAACATAATGTTCAGCCTCTTTTTTGAATAGATTTAAAAGATATTATTATATAAACATATAGCATTTAAATTGAGGGAAAGGTAATAAGTGACAAAAGCAATAACACTCAGTGCTAATGATGCAAAGTACATCACCATGCACTGAGTACATTATTGTTACAAGGTTATGCCAAAAAGCCTCAGGCATTGTTGAAGCTGAAGATAACACAGAGTTGCTCTCTGAGAAGCTGTGCTGGTTTTTGCTCAGAGTCAATTTTCTTCATAGTAGCTGGTATGGTGCTATGTTTTGGATGTGTGACCAGTGTCACGATTAGGGTTGTTTTAGCTATGGCGAAACAGGGCTTACACAGCATCAAGGTCTTTTCTGTTTCTTATGCTGCCCAGAGAGACAGTAGACTGAGGAATGGGCAATTGATTGGGAGGGGTCCCAGCCAGGCAGATCACCAGAACTAACTGAAGAGGTACTCCATGCCATAAAGAAGGAGGAAGGGCGAATGTTCAGAGTTATGGCGTTTGTCTTCCCTAGCCACTGTTATGTGTGATGGAGCCCTGTCTCCCTGGAGATAGCTGAACACCTGCCTGCTGATGGGAAGTAGTGAATGAATTCCTTGTTTTGCTTTGGTTACATGTGCAGCTTTGGCTCTACCTGTTAAACTGTCTTTATCTCAACCCACGAGATTTCTCACTTTACCCTCCTGGTTCTCTTCACCATCTGACTGTTGGACTGAGCAAGAGGCTATGTGGGGCAGAGCTACCTATTTGGGTTAAACCACAACAGAAGCTTATATGCAAGGTCTTAATCCACCGTGCTAATCCATAATGGTGGACTTTCAGGCCTGTATGAAGCTTGTTGGATAGATTCTTTCCGTGTGTTCCGGTGGCACTACGATAAGAGTGACAGAAGAAAGGAATAGAAAGCATTCTCTATGTATAAACAAAGGATGTTTTTATAGCATGCTGTCATTCTGTCAAGTTAACACTTCAGAAACACAGCATCACCTTTTTTTAAGAGTGTGGTTTAAAAGCTAGTATGAAACTATTGTGAAAGCTGTGCAAATTCTGCACCTTGAGACTACTTTTGCCTATGTGTTTTAGCAGAAGTAGAGAGTCTCCCCCACCAGAATGTCCTTTTTTCTTAACAGCTTATGACGTTTCAATCTCCCATTCTCTCAAATCCTCTACCTTTCCCTTTCTTAATCACTCTGCATAATGAAAAGTCCATGTATTAAGAAAGGACAGAGGTTTTCCAGCCAAGTTTCCACTCAAACTAACCAGCCTTTGAATCTTATTATGTACCATAGGGAATATTGAATTCACTTTTGTCAGTAAGACTTTATTACATGACATGAAGCTGAGCCAGATTATATCATTGACAGCTGCATAATATAAATTGACAGGACTTGATTTGTGTAGTGGAAAACACTAGAAGCAAAATGAGAAATGTATTTGCTTCATTTTGATCACCAAAGCTGTGCCCATTTATGCTATTCAGTAGTAGGGTCATTTGTTAAAAACAATTAATTTATATTCATAAGAATTCCAATTTTACTTAGCTTAAAGAAAGAATAAGTAAGCTAAGTATCTCACAGAGATTTCACTGGAAAGCGTGGTATGTACTCCCATGGCTTTGCTTTTCTGTTACCTTATGCACCTGCCTTATCCACAAAGGGTAAATTTTCATCCAGTCTTTTTTTGTCAACAAGTGGATTATCCTTCACCAAGAAAATGATCTTCCTGATGGACTCAAGACTGCTGGAGAGATTTTCTGTTCTTTCATCCATCTATGAATATTTATCACTCTACCAGGTGAGGCTAATGAGAGTTTGATTTAAAACCCATTGAACTCAAAAGGACTCTTTCAGATTATTTTAATGGGATTGGATTCTGACCCTAAGATTTTATATCAGTAGATGTTATTGAGAGCTGTAAGCATTCTGAGGAGATAGGAAATGAACACATAGGAGCAGAGTGTCATTTGTGTGTATAAAGATACTGCATGTTTCAGGTTTCATGAAGAGGTTTTCATTTAGCTGCTATATCAACTACTTGACAAATGAAGCTGACCTTAGTGTTTTACTCACTGAATGTCAAAACTCTGCTTATTTTTTTATCTCTTACTAGCCTGCATTCTGTTTGATACTCACAAGAAGTTTGCACTGTTCTGCAAACAGTAGTGAGACATTTGTAGAAGTAGCTGCCTAAATTGTGGTTGGAAGGCTGTTCTGTAAAGTAATGGAGCAAAATACTTAGAGGCTTATAAAGATTAAAATCATTAGGAGGATCTCCCAAAGTAAGAGACCTGTGTCTTATGTGTGCATATATATATCTTACATTTTAGCTGACAAATGGTGAAAGTGTGTCATACATAGATGAATACAAATAATAATATCTATCTATCTACACATGCATTTAAATTGAAGTGAGAATATTAAATAGTTTGTAAAAATTGTGGTAGAATCTGCTTTACATGTGTACATATATGCATCCAAAGAATTAAAGTTGACAGCTCAATGTCCAAATGGAAAACAGTAATGAGTGATGTCCAAGGGTCCATACTAGGAACAATACCATTTAATATCTTCATTGATGACCTAGGTAGTGGGAATGAATGCACCCTCACCGAGTCTGCAGATGACACCAAACTGAGTGAAGCAGTTGATGTGCTTGAGGGATGGGATACCATGCAGAGGGACCTTGACAGACTTGAGGAGTAGGCCCATGTGAACCTCATATTCAACAACACCAAGTGCAAGGTCCTGCACCTAGGTTGCAGAAATCCCCAATATTTGTAAAGACTTGGGGATGAAGTGATTGAGAGCAGCCCAGTGGAGAAGAACTTGGGGATATTGGTAGATAAGAAATTGGATATGAGCTGGCAATGTGTGCTTGCAGCCCAGAAAACCAATCACATCCTGGGCTGCATCAAAAGAAATATGACCAGCAGGTCAAGGGAGGTGATTCTGTCCCTCTGCTCACATGAGACCTCACTTGGAGTGTTGCATGCAGCCCCAGGGCCCCCCGACACAAGAAGGACATATACCTGTTAGAATAGGTCCAGAGGAGGGCCACAAAAATTGTCTGATGGCTGGAGAATCTCTCCTAGGAAGACAGGCTGAAAGAGTTGGGCTTATTTAGCCTGGGGAAAAAAGACTCCAAGGACACGTTATAGCAGCATTTCAATATAAAAAGGCAGCTTATAAGAAAGATGGAGAAAGACATTTACCAGGTCCTATAGTGACAAGACAAGGGTAATGGTTTTAAACTAAATGAGAATAGATTTAGATTGGACATAAGGAAGAATTTTTTTCTTATAAGGGTGATGAGACACTGGAACAGGTTGCCCGGAAGTTGTGGATGCCCCATCATTAGAACTGTTCAAGGTCAGGTTGGATTGGGCTTTGGGTGACCTGATCTAGTGAAAGGTGTCCAGCCCAAACCATTCTAAAATCTTATGACTCTGTGTATGGGAATATAGCGGAAGATTGGCGAGGAGGTTAGTTAAATGTAAATACACTCCAGTGCCTTGCACCTGTCTGTGGAAAAAGCACCTACATCACACTAATTGTTTTAATGACCTTGTGTGCTTGATGAGTAGAACCTCTGTGTTAGATAACATAGGCCTGTGAGAAACTCTGGGCACCTTATCACTATGTCTGAGATTCCTGCTTTGTTGTGAGAAAGAGTGGGAGGCTGAGCCTGCCTGAAGCCTTGAAATACAGGTGAGCTCAGCAGGCCCAGCGATCTTCCAGCCGGGTTGAACTGACCAGCGCCTGCATCCCTGCCTGTGTCACCTCTGCCTGGGAGCTCAGGTGCTAGTTCAGAGATCCCTCAGTAGAGGGGGAACTAAAATAAAACTTGCTCTTTGCAATGCATTCGTGGCCTCTGGCTCTCCTTGCGACGTGCCTGCGTATGTGTACACACTTTGATTCTACGACTCTACGATATATATCATATACATAAACAGCAAATTTTAGAGGCTTATCAGACCCTTTCTAAATTTGACAGTCTTTGAGATTTGTCCTTCACTTACTATGAATGTAACTAATTCTGAAGAGACAGAGGAGTGATTGCTGCAGTGACTAATGGAAAGGGCATACCCAGAAGTACCTTTGCATGAAACTATGGTAAACACTTCTTACCTCCCTGTTTTTGAGCAGATAACCTGCCCTGGCAAAGCTGTATTTTACTTTTCTTGTGAAATAAATATTGAAAGCTGTATGGACACAAGGTGACTTATTACTCAGCTAATTTCTCAGGATCTACTGCACCTTGGCTAGCACTGGCATTCAGGTCTAACTCTGTCCCTCCCTACTGTAAACGTGCTGGCTTTTGACATAACAGAAAATAATATAATGGCAAAACACATTACAATAAGATGCTGAACAACTATTAGGCTTTCTTGGGGAATGCTAAAGTGTTCAGTTTCAGTGTTTTGAGTGTTTTGAAGAAGGAAGATTTTAATTTCTGTTACTGTTGATGTGAAGAACGAAAGCATGAAACATAGCCTTACAATGAAAAATCTTGGCTGAAGAGGACCTTTATTTGAGAATCACTGGCAGCTTTGGTCATTATTCTGGAGCAATATTATTCCTGAAATATATTATAATTGGGTTAATTTATACTATTTGTTCAGTGGTATATTATTATTTTGTTAGTACCAACTTCCAAATGTCATGTATAATTTCTTAGTTGACCTAAATATTATATTTAGGTAGTTTCTTGTGAGTAGTCTCAAAAGGCTTATTGTGATGATGGTTGTCCAATCTTCCGTGGTTCCTTGGATACATCAAGTAACATAGCCTCTCATCTTACTAGTGTCAGTAAAAACTGAACTCTGATTGTTGCTGTAAAGAGAAATTGAGATGTGCAGTTAAATCTGAGATCCAGTCAGGGGGACAGCAGTGATGAGCCTTGACAGGAGTTGCTTACTTCTTCCTGTCTTCTATCCTGACACAGCATGTCAATTATGTATCGACCCTACAAATGAAAAATGTAAGATGACGTGAACTGCAGGCTTATGTGTGATAGGATGATGTGCACTGCTGCCAGTGTATGGAAAGACAAAGAGCTGTTTTCAATGTCTACTGCATTTCTTTGATGTTTGCAGAGATATAAAGAAATGAGCAAACAATACGTTTATGTCATGCTTCTATTTTTAAAATCTACTCTAAAGAATTACAGTGTTCTATTTGATCCTATCATTAAAACTGGAATTTGGAGCAGAGGTACACTTGCATATAGGATGCTCATAGTTCATGTAAAGGGGACTAACAATATTTTCTATATTAAAAAAAATAGAGTATTAACAAGGTTCAAAGACATTGTTTTTCAATTTTTGATTATAAATATGTATATGTGTGTGTGTATTCAGAATATGATCCTCTGTTATCAAAATGGTAATTGATTTGCTTAGTAGTGCTATTACTGTTCTGCTATTTTATCTCTTTGGAGAGGTACCAAACTTTGTTCTATTTCTAGGCCTTTAATAGCCTACTATTCTTAATTAAATATTCTGATATCTCTTCTTAACATTGCCTTTAGCAACTGCTAAGTTCCTTGGTATTTTTTAAAAGCTAAAGATGGTGAGTATATTTGATATATGTTTACTTTGTGGTGCGGTTTCATTACTATAAAAAAGAAATATACTTGAGTCATTATTTAAGTTACTCTGTATGCTGTTTTCCCTCCTGCATTTGGTTCTTTCAATTCACTGAAAGGAACTAAATATACTGTTGAATAACACTGCAAGTCACTTTGTGTACAATTAAAAGTGTATAATATCTGACCAGATTTCCTTCCTTTGCCAAAGGTATACATTAGGGCTTTAATGATGCATGAAGACAAATTCCAGTTGTAAATGCACAAGCCTTCCTAATATTTTAGGGAACAAATAATTAGCATTTTGGAAATGTGTGCATCTCACACAAGCAATCTGGTTCTCCTCCTCCTTCCTGTTTTGAAGTCAATAGCCTGTGTTACATCAGCCATCTGCAGTTTCATAGACAGGTGCAGGGTCAGCATCACAGCTCCAAGCCTGGAGTTCAGAGAGAGCTAAAAAAATTGTTAAGCAACTAAGAAGAATTTCCAGCATCATTAAAACAACAGCAAACCCCCTAACAAACAAACAAAACAAAAATCAACCAACAAACTTAACCAAACAAAAAAACAGACCAAAACAAACAGAACAAACAGCATTAATCGAAAACCCCAGCATTTGTTACTGAAAATACAGATTTTTTTTTTGTATGTTTCTCTAGACATGGTTTGTCCAGAGGCAATAGCCTATGGGCTTGCTTGCGACTTTAAATTGCATAGGAATAATAAGAAATATACGAGGCTAACCATAAAGTGTGGGGAGAAAATTCAAGTTAGTTTGTTGAAGACTTGGTATGCCTTGGATGTAACAAACTATTCTACAGTATCGATTGCCTCAGAAACATGATGCTGCTTTCTAATGAATGCAGACACCAACCAAAATGCTGAGATGATGCGATGTACCAAATGAGTATAGAGCAAGGGATCAGGCAGCGAGCTCTTCCAAACCTCACACATTGTTGTATCTGCTCAGATTTCAGTTTTTTCTTCTTTCTATTGCTTAAGTGGTTGAACTGTTTTCTCAAACCCCTCCCCTCTCTGCATCTGACCGTTAATGGGGTTTTAGGCAAAAAATAATTAAAATAACACCATCCTCTACATAAATAATTATGCACTTTACTAGCGCACCTTGGCAGAAATAAATTGTGTTCTTGGACCTGTCATCACACAAGCATGTGGTTCAATGAAGTACATAACAAGAGATTTTGTATGCATTAAAAAGCACTGTCATGAAGTCCGTCAGTGCCAGGCAAATAATATTTTTCATCCAACATCCTCTTCTGAAAGTATAGCTATTGGTTAAAATTATGGTAGTAAGGAGGAAAAGATGATTTTTCTTTTTCTTTTTACACACAAAATGGTTTTTAGGATCAGTAAGGCTAACCAGAATTCACTGGTGAAATTTTAATATATAAAATATATTCTAGTTCATATTATTTATGTATCTAACAATGAAATTTTTTTGTATTATTGTCTAGTGAACTCTAGAATGGCTTTTCTTTGGTCTCACCGTCACATCAGTGCTTTTGTAAGACTAAATTATCAGTTTTTTAGCACTATGACAATAGCAGTTTTGATTAGTTTATTTTTTAAATAGTAGTAACTCAAATATGGAGGATACTGTTATTCAAATTATTTGAACAAAGTTCAACAACACTGAGAAAACTATTAATTTCTTCAAAATATCCTGATTTAGATGAGATGAAGGTCAAAAAGTCTTATGTAGAGATCATCAAATTTGTGTATGCATGAAATTTTATCATAGATGGCATTTCAGGTTAGCAATAAGAAAGGCTAGCCAAGGTACGGATACCTTTTCAGTGAAAATGCTTGTTAGATGACATTGTCGGAAAAAAAAATAAATAAAAATTCTTCTTTAATTGGTTTCCAAACTTATCTTGACCTCAAAACACAAAGTGTTTTTTAAAACTCCTAATTATCTAGCACTGTTTTTTCAATATATAATTATATATATTCTTTCTACAGCTGTTATGCAGACATATGCATGATATTTGTCTTCTCAGATTTAAGGCAGACACCTAATATGTTATTATTATGTATTCATTCCCTCCTGTGCAATGTCTAATAGATTTGCATTATTTAGTTTCCATTTATATGCTGATATTTCAGAAGACTATCCATCCATTCTGGGAATACAGATCCCCAGTCATAACACAAATTTTGATCTGCTTCTCCTTCTACCTACAAGCAGCATCACTTTGAGATTCTGATTACAACTTCTAAATTAAAATACGATTTTTAAAAGAGAATATGAAGGCATTTTGAGAAGCTGTACTGTTTAATAATTCATCTCCTGCATGCTAACAGTCATGTGTTTGATATTTAGGAAACCGAGGTAAATAAAAGACGCAGATCTTCCTTCTTGCCTCCTCTTGCATGTTCAGCTTATTTCTGGCTCATTCCCTTTTTCTGTGCCATGGTGGCTGGCAGAATGGGTGTTATTCTCCACTGCTCAAACTGACTATTCTCTTTTAATAATTATGTGGCAGAAGCAGGCTTCATGGCTGAGAAAAACTAATTAAGGATGGGATGAAGTAAAGGTGAATAAAAGCAGGAATCAAGGTGGATGGGGAAGACAAGCATGAGAAATGGAGACACACTGAAAAAAAAGCCAATTGAGTGCAAGTAAGCTGCTGGCCAAGCCCTGGTCAAGCCCTGTGTATTTATTAAATTCTATTCCCAGCAATCTCTATATGAGTGCATTCCATTCTGAGTATGAGTATGTGAACCGCTACTGACCTTCAAGAGGGACTAGTCAGTGAGTAAGATGAGAGATCTGAGTGGAGAAAGAGAAAAATTGTGGGTCTGAGGAACACATAGGTCTAGAACCTGGTCACTGATGGCAACCATATTGTGTGTGTGGCTGGGAAGGTGAACTGCTAGCAGACTTCGGGTTGAACTACCATGTACTGCAACATACATCCAGCTTATTATTTGATGTATACACATCTGAAAGAGAACTCAGTACTGTAGAAGCAGCTTGGTTATGTAATTTATTATGTAAACAAACTGTTTCTAAACTTCACTATAATTTTCTATTTTGCTGTTTACTTCTGCTGTAAACCAGAAATTTGGTATATGAAGTGTCTTATGAGGCTGCAAAGTCTAAGAGCTGGTTAAAAGGAAACTTTCACACTTTTTTTTTTATATGTATGTATTTTGACAAATCTTTGTATTAACTTGAAATACAATTGATATGTATTTGCCCTTCCTTGAAGGACGATTATTTTTGTTTCATTTGACTAGAAAAATAATCAACACTGGTTTATTTCCCCTGATCTATGTAGACTAGTTTACAAGTACATAGATTAACTTACCTTGTTCTACCCTGCACCATTACCAGCTGTATTAAGCAAACTGAGGACAAATCATTAATCATTTCCTTTTATGTTTAGTGTAATAATATTAATCATGAGTGAACCAATTGAGTAATCATATGGCTGTAATGTGCAGTTCCCATAAGAGCTCTGTTGTAATTTATTAATTACAATCATGACACAATATTATAGCCTAAACCTAAAATTACAGCTTCTACTTCAATAATGCTTTAAATCCCCAGCTGTAGTAGTAATACCTGACCATGAATGCACCTCTTACTCCAACAGAGTCTGCAACTTTGATGGTGCCAGGTAAGAACTAGGTTGCAGAAGTAATGGAAACACTAGCAACTTTGGTGTGGATCATTTCCTAAAAAATTAATGAAAATATTAAGTTTTTGTGATAGTTGTTAATTTAACAGGAAAATAAATTTTAAAATAAGTTGTAACTCTTGCTTAACAACTGATATACAATAATTTTGAAGCTGACTAAAAGCAAAGCAGAATAAAGTAAATAAGCCATTACAATCTATGCCACTCTGATCACCTGGATTCCTGAAAGTTTTACATCTACTTTTTATTTCTTATTCATCCATAAGGATATGATCATAATAGTCAACCTCATGAAGAATGGTAACATAATTGAGCAGCCAGAGTAGTAAAATTAATACAATGGAATGGGTACTTAGGTTTACAGTCACCAAAATTATGTTTCTGTCACATTGCCAAAGCAAAGATGCTTTTTTAAGTTATATTTTATTGTTGTAGGGTTATGCTAACCCTTATCCTATAACAGGGATCCAGAAAGCTTTATATTTCATAACACATAATTATTATATCATACCATGATCATTAAAAAAATATTCTTTATATCTTGGTCAGTGGAATGACTTTATATTTCAGGGAGGACTTACACATGAAGGACCTTGTTGTTCTATTAAACACACTTGGGTAGGTTAAACATGACAAGCTTTACTGAGCATCTGCTTTCTGCAGTCACCTGTGTGAACAAAGGCTTTGCAATCTATGAAGAATTATCTACATGTTATTTTAGTTATGATACTGAAGAAAGATCATTGGTAACATACGTTGAAGCATTCTTTATTGACAGTCTTTAAATCCTCTCTCCCTTTTTAAACTCTTATGTCATGTCATCATAGGATTATTTAAAGTCATTAGTTTTTCTTCAAAGCAAGCAGAGCTCATTAACATTTTTATTAAGATTTATTCAGTTCTTTATTGTTCCTTCTTAACCCATACACTCACCGAACATTTTTTCTAACCAAATATTGAACCAAATTGTTATATCTCTTGCTCCCTAGAGCACATTCTGGAAGGCCTCGGGTTTGAAAATTTTCTGTATTACTCTGAGTTTTCTATTTTTTCCTACAGGGTGGACACTATGTTTCATTATCCAAGAAAGAAAGGGTTCTTTGTTTGTTTTGTTTGTTTTGTTTGTTTTGTTTGTTTTGTTTGTTTTGTTTGTTTTGTTTGTTTTGTTTGTTTTGTTTGTTTTGTTTGTTTTGTTTGTTTTGTTTGTTTTGTTTGTTTTGTTTGTTTTGTTTGTTTTGTTTTGTTTTTCAATCAGCTGCTATTTACTGTAAAGGGTATAACTTTTCATTGAAAAAAACTTCCTTAAAGTTACACTAGAAATAAAAGACCTGATTAAGCAGACCCTCAGAATGAATAATTTTCCCATTTACATGATATTTTATCTTTTTCAAAATCCTAATGAAACCCTTTTTTTTGTTTCCTGTTTTCATTCACTCTACTTATAATATCTTCTCTTTTCTACATATTTTTAAATGAAAAGATAGATTGTTTAATATAGTAGTTTCAGTAACAAAGTACTTACTGTATTAATTACTATACTGCAAAGAACTGCACTGAGGAAATTGATTAAACATGTATGCTTTTAGGACAGAAACTTGTATGCAGAAAGCATATTTTACAGTTAAATTTCATCTGAATACCTGACTTAACTATGGGCCACTATATGACTGTGGTATCTCCAGAATGTTCTGGGTCACCAAGTGGGAAGACTTCTCTGGACAAGGCACATCTATTCACCAGGTTAACCTGCAGCATTTGTTTTGTCACTGAGTTCAGCAACACCACTGTCAATTAGAAAGCTCCCTGATGGCTTTGGTTTAGTTTTAAATTACAATCAAAATTCAGTCTATAATATATAGCTGTGGCTAACCATGGAAGATTAATATAAACTGACCTCTTCTACCATTTGCAGTGATGCTTGGGCCCCTTGAAAACCTTGTGTGGTGTGGATTTTTTTTTTTTTTTTTTTTTTTTGGTTGTGGTGGTTGTTACTGTTGTGATTTGTTTGATTGTTTTTTTTTTTGTAGCAAATAACTTTTTTTCTTTCCCTCAGGTGAGTCTTTGTAGCTGCTGACACTTCATTTCCATTAAAATAATTTTTGAAGCTTGCGAAATTATGAAACAACGACTAGCAATGAATAGCTATTATAGCAACACTGAAGCAGGTTAGTGAGGACTGCCTGCTGTGTGTACCATTGTGCTTTTGTGTTCAGCCTAGCAGAGTTTGGTGTGGTCAAACAGAATAAAACTACAGAGTTAAGGGCAGAAAATAGTGCAGCAGTCAAAAAATATTGAATTTAGTGCATAATGGATGCATTGTGCTGACAGCAATCTGTCAGCTGCAGCCTTAGGTGAAGGCTTGGTAAATACTACCAATATTCCTGAGTGGAGTTAGAGAATGGAAATTTGAATGCAAACAGGAATAGTGAATTCACTCAGGGGATCTGTGTGGTTTGGTGGCACTTCTTTAAGCCTAAAGGTCATTCTCAGCAGATACAACAGGCAACTCGTGCAAGCTGAAGAGCTGCTTACAAAATTCTCTCTTGCAACCTGGTTGCCTGTCACTCAATCTGTAGAATGGACAGGAGGTGGTATTCTTTCAGAAAGGTGAATTAAAAACTATTCTATTACCAAATTATTCTTTGGGGTTTCTGAATTATTTTCCTAAGGCTAAGGATTATTTCTTCATATTCCTTTGAAAATGATTACCGGTGTACTACAGAGGTAGTCTATTTAGATGTAAATTTAATAATTTTTCAATTACCACTTTAGAGGTTGTAGACAAAAGAGAACAGGGAAAAATAGAAAGATTTAACTTTTTTTTTTTTTTTTAATTGGGGTAGCAAAATTGCATGCTAAAAACTCTATAAAATAAAATAAAGTTCAAAGAATGAATAGAAGTTTATTCAATAATAAAGAAGAATAAATACTAGTATAATAGTGTTATAGTATAATTATTATATTAAATATAATTATGACTATATTAGTATAAATACAGTATTCCAGGTTCTCACCAGAAGGAATTCTGCGTGTTGATCGTGGTACTTCTCATTTTACATTCACCTGGAGAGGTTTTGTTGCATTTCCTTTAGAAGTTTGCTCTCTTACTCCATCATTGGTCCATGATGTAATGCTACACCCAAGTATCACTGTAATCTGCAAAAGGCTTGCTGTGAGTAGAATACTTCTTTTTCTACAAGTCACTGGTTAAAGTGAAGTGTTAAATTACACAATTTTCATTGTGTGGGACACAGTTTCAGTTATTTTTTATTGTGTCTAGTCAGACTTTTCATATTGCCATATGGATTTAGGCCATGTATCCTTGTGTCTAAGCAAAGATGTTTTGGTTGTGTAATGATACCAGTGTACCAGTGTTTTGACCAAAGTCTAATTGGAGTTAAAAGCAGTCCGTCAGGCAGTTAGCTATTCCTGCCCCATATCACCCCCTGCCTCCCTTATTTAATGGAGGTCTAACATGAAGTCCAAAGTCACCTATAGTGACCTTCCTGTCAGCTTGAATGGAAATGAGATTGAGGTTCTTCTTTCTTTTTCAGGAAATCAGTAGATTTGAACCATTGCTCAAAGCTTGGTGAATTTTATGAGACCCCTCACAAATTGAGTTACTGTTGCATAAGCATCTGTCTACCAAAGCCACAGCACTTTGTTTTCTGACTGATGGAAAACAGCAGTTGAACAGCATATCCACTTATTTTGGTCCTACATAAAAGAACTACAAAGGTCCCCTGAGCATTTTGGTCTTTTATATAGGTATTACAGAGGTCTCCAGAGTACTATCCTTCATTGAGTGGAGTTTGCTTTCCTTGGGCAAGAAGAAAAAACAAGAGAAAGCAAGCCTTTTCTTGCAGACAATAAGTGAATTGACCTTTAAGACACAGCTCTTATGCTCCCTAGTCAGTGGATTTCAGTATATTGACATGAGGCAGTCAGAATTTGGGATAGGATGGCAGAATTTAATATCTGCTCCTCATCCAGGAACAATAAATACACATGAATCTTTGGGTTTGTTTGCAGTCTTTCTGGGAACAGAAAATCTTGGACATTACCTGCTGTTCTCATCTGTTACTGAAGTTGCTAAGAAATCATAATAATTTACTTACACTTAGAATCTGCTAAATCTCTTGATAACAGTATTATAATTGTGATGGCCCAAGGTTTGCAGGGAGTGAGAGATTATCTAAGGTACCAGACCATGTACAACTGGAAAGGGAAACAGGACCTCAGGCACACATTTACTTTTTCTCAAAATATTCTTACTTTGAAGACTTCAATGGGTAGCAAAGGGCTATCTAAATCTATATTGGTCATTGATCCCACCTATTATTTTGAATTCAAGAATACAGAAAGTGGGAGTGAGTGACTGCCTGGGTGAGTGTTTGACTGCTAGTGAAGGTTAATCCACCACAGATATCAAATGTACTTTCTTGTTTTAAATAAATCAGTGCTTCTACATGTTTAATTTCATTAAGTATATGCTGCTTTTATGTAAATACTTCACTGCTACATGGGTGTTTGTGTCAGAAATAACTTGTGTGCAATATTTTGCAGAATAACTAACACCACACTATTTTTCCAACAATTACAGCAACTACTGTATGAAATTGAGTGTGAATCTAGAGATACAGATATGTAGAATTTATGTACACAGTGTTTTTAGCACACCTGTCCCCACACAAAATCTTTTCCGTTAGTGAAAGTTTTGCTGGAATATTAGTGAGAGGAAAATAAAGAGTATTTGTGTAGGGTTCTCCAATGAAAGTGTTCAACATTGAGAAGGACAAAGCTCTGAACTATCAAAGTAGAAGATTCCATTTGATCTCAGTTCTCTGAGTATACTGTAAAAAGGGAAACAGCCTTCTAGGAAACCAAGATGCAAACATTTTTTGTAAAAAGTTAAAGCTGAGTTATATGTGCTCAAACTTATAAAAATGTTGCAATTAAAGAAGGATGATCTCCTGAGAAAATTTCAACTTCAACATTAACAATCTGCAGTAGGAATGGTTTCATATTAATACTTTAATTTTCTCCCTAAATGCAATATCTTAGACTGCTTTTCCCCGGGAGGAAAAAAAAGAAAAAATAATCTGATTAGCTAAAAATGTATTTGCCTATATTCAGAAGATGATATATGAAAATAAAGTAAATAGAATGTATCCTAATCGGAACGTGATATTTTCTGAATGACACCAACACTACTAACATGGGGAGCTGTCTCATTGCTGTGGAAAAAAAATCTTTTCAGTTCTTCAATTTGAAGCGTGATTAAACTTTTTTTTTTTTTTCCTATTCTGACAGCCTCAAACTATAGCTTTCTTGAACACAACAGCTTAAGACACATATGGAGAACTTTCTATTATTTGACATCATAAATTTCAACAAAGGCTTCACAACAATTATCAGTATCCATAACCTACCTACACACCTGATGCACTGCAACTTTGTTCTCCTCAGCAGTACTATTCCTGTTCCTTTTTTCCCCACTCTGAAGAACCGGTGAGTTGCTAATTGCAAGTTTCAAAGCTTCTGAACATATTTACTATGTGCACAGAGTTTTTAAAGTTGGGTTTTGCCTACTGGGTATTCCAATACACAGCAAAGAAGAGAAAGTCTCTTGCTTTGTATCCTACTGTTATAAAAATGAGAGAGACAAATTTTTCAAGTGTACCAGAGATTCTTCCTAAACATCTAAAACAATTCCTCTGCAACTCTTCAAGTGTAAGGAGTGGATGTTTTCAGGTTACATGTAGAGGTGAGATTCCTAATCCTCTCAAAAAAAGTGCACATACAACAGACAGTAGTCTCAGAACTCTCTCCTGGGATAAGAGGAACAGTAGTACAGTAAGATTTTGAGCCCTAAATAAGAGTTCTCGCTTGTAACAAAGACTTTGGTGAAAACTTTGGAGAAAAAAAATCTGCAATATCCTGGTATTTCCTGAAATGGTCTAATAATGGGAGATTCCCAGAATGCTCCTGCTAGAAATTAAAAAAAAAAAAAAAAAAGTTTCATTTTGATGGACTCAGGAAAATAAGAGAAAGTTCTGACCATCTCAGCAGAGAGCGTTTGTATCTTTAGTTATCAAGTTCTGATCCTGTTAGCAATCAGGACACATAACCACGGACGTAGTTATATGCGGTGCTTTATTTCAGCACTGGGAAACCAGGGGTTCGCACCTAAAGCTGGCTTCGAACAGCTGATTCAGACTATACTTTATTATACAAGTTAGTCATATACATATTCATTACAACCCCTGACAACCATTAGCATATTCTACATCTATTCTAAGACAAACTTCCTATCTAAAAGATGCTATGTTTATCAGTCATTTTCTAAGGTACCAACTTTAAAAGACTATATCGTAAATCTATGTCCACTTTAAGAATAAGGCTCAGTTACAGTTACCTGCCTTATAAGAATATACCATAAATCTATGTCAACTTTAAGAAGAGAGTTTGGTTACTGAATACAAGAATTCTATGGTTACAGGGCTGGTTGCTATCTTAATGTTAATCTAACTGTAACAGATCCAGCGATATCCAGGGTGGAGCCAGCGAAGGCTCGTCCTGACCTGTTCCAGAAGGGAACATGGAAGGAAACATCTTGTAAGGTTGATTCTGTTACTAACAATCCCACAAAAAGAGGAGTAAAATAAATGCATAAAAGAACCTAGTGAACTGAGTGTCTTAAAAAGCTCTAAAGAAGTTGCAACAAAGGCTTGACTTGAACTATTGGATAACAACTTGTCTCATAACTGCCTTCATCTCCCAATATGTGGTGAGAAGGTTGCTACAAAAAAGGCTGCTATAAAAAGGCTACTATCTGGGCAGGGGAATTTCATTGTAGGTATTAATGAAAATATAAAGATACTCTTTCCTGCTAGAAATATTCTGTGTCATCTTCTTAAAGACTCTTCTGTTTCTCAGTGAGTGAGATAGACATTGCTAATTTCAATGTGACTTGATTAGTTTCTTTCCTTTTGTAGCAATGGGCTTGTTTATCAATTTCAGAACTCATAGGTCATGATCTCTAAGTTAAATGTAACATATAAATTCTTAGCTAACTGTTCCTGGTATGAAAAATTGATATAAACTAAACTGGTCATCATAAAATTGAGCTTAATGATTGATACAGAGTCCAAAATAAATACATATGTAGTCTTAGTAAATACTGATTTCAACATTTTTATGGAATCTAGAAGAGCAATGCCTTCTCTATTTTTGTCAGCTTTAACAGCCACATATAATTATTCATTATAATTAGATAATTAGATTGTAATTAGATACCTGTTATTATCTATAAAACCCTCATTCATCATGCTACTGAATTCACTTCCCAGATGAGTTAATTTGTGGCAACCTACTGGTCACAGGTACAATGGATCTGAATTGTCCCAATCATAGAACCATAGAATTGATCAAGTTGGAAAAGACCTTTGACATCCAACCGTTAACCTAGCACTGCCAAGGCTACCACTAAACCAGGTCTCTTAGTGCCCCATCTAAATGTCTTTTAAATACCTTCAGGCATGGCAGCCCAATCACTTCCCTGGGCAGCCTGTTCCAGTGCTTGACAACTCTTTCAGTGAAGGATTTTTCCAAATATCTGATCTAAACATCTCCTGGTGCAAATTGATGACATTTCCTCTTGTCACCTGGGAAAAAGAGCAATAATATATCAGCTAAATGCCTCTGACTTTTAAAAGAGGAATGATGTCATGGTAAGAGAAAAAGAATCATGGAGTTACCACCAACAACAGCATTTTCTGTCACTTTGTACACGCATAGCGAAGAGGAAGATGTAAGCAAAGTCACCCAAAAATGCACTAGAGAAACCCAACAGTTAAATGACATGTGAAGCAGTATCTTTTCCATGAACTAACTAAATTAAGAGTCTCCCTCCCTGCTTGTTCCTCTGACACTTCAGTGCAAGCCAATTAACCAAAACTTAGATTTTGGATAGTTCATGAAACCTAGAATTGTAGGCAACTATGGGAACACACAACCAACAAGAATATTTTCATTCAGAGCACAATGAAAAAGAAGATAACTTAGAATTATTACTTGATTGAACTTCTGACAATACCTATTAAAACTGCATGTGTTCGGTTGTTTTCTTACCTCAAATTAAAAAAAAAAAAAAGTAACGTAACTGTATTACTATAAAGTTTGTGTCGTTAAATTAATGCTACATTGTTATCAAGAACAATGATATCTAATCATTTGTCTATTGACAATATCACAGAACATCTAAAAATTGAAATTAAGCTAGTCTTTTCTTACTTGCAAATAATTAAAATGGTTAAAAGAGCATTTTGATTTCGTGCCTCCTTTCCTCTCTCTACCCCAGAAGAACAATATATAAAACTGTAAGATACTTGACTGTCCTTGGGAAATACAGCATACTTTAGTTCAAGAAGTATAAGTTTTAAGTTAACTAGTGTTTGAATGTTTCCTCAGGATATAGTACTATTAATCTTGTGCTCAGTACAAAATTGATTGAAGAAGTAATCATCACTGGCAGGTAATTCCTATTCCATTATTATCTTTTATTACCTACCCTTCTCTGTTGATATAAGGGTTGTGGTAAGCTACGTTGTAAATCAAAACAATGAAGTGATCCTGATTAAAAATTATTTTAAAATATTTTACTTTTATTAAAATAATCAATCAAATAGATGTGCTTTTATGAATGCATTGATTATGTTTACTAGATAGCAATATTTCACAAATTTGTTTCCTATAATGAACTGTTCTTGAACTATTCTCATCTCTGAACACATGATACCATTTTTTTTGTGTATGACACAGGTCACATGGAATCATAGAATGGTTTGGGTTGGAAGGGACCTTAAAGATCATGTCATTCTGACCCCCCCAGCCACTGTCTTCTGTTCTTCTAACAAATAATAAAAGTATGGAATCATAGAATGGTTTAAGTTGGAAATTACCTTAAAGATCACCTAGTTTCAACCCCCTTGCCATGGGCTGGGACACCTTGAACAAGACGAGGTTGCTCAAAGCCCCATTCAGCCTGGCCTTGAACACTTCCAGGGAAGGCGCATCTACAGCTTCAGTGGGCAACCTGTTCCAGTGCCTCATCACCCTCAAGGTGAAGAATTTCTTCCTTCTGTCTAATCTAATTCTATCCTTTTTCAGTTTAAAGCCGTTACCCCTTGTCCTGTCACTACATGCCCTTGTAAAAAGGCCCTCTCCAGCTTTCTTGTAGGTCTCCTTTAGGTACTGGGAGGCTGCTGTAAGGTCTGCCTTCTCTCCAGGCTGAACAACCCCAACTCTCTCAGCCTGTCTTCTTAAAAGTGCTCCAGCCCTCTGAACATCTTTGTGGCCCTCCTTTGGACTCACTCCAACAGGTCCATGTCCTTCTTACACTGGGGGCCCCAGAGCTGAATGTAGTACTCCAGGTGGAGTCTCACAAATGTGGAGTAGACAGGCAGAATCACCTCCCTCGATCTGCTGGTTGTACTTCTTTTGATGAAGTCCAGGATATGGATGGATTTCTGGGCTGCAAGGACTCATTGCCGGTTCATATTGAGCTTCTCGTCAACCAACATTCCCAAGTCCTTCTACTCAGGGCTGCTCTCAATTTGTTCTCTGCCCAGCCTGTAGTTGTGCTTGGGTGTGCCCTGACCCATGTGCAGGACCTTGCCCTTGGCCTTGTTGAACTTCATGACGTTCACACAGGCACACCTCTCAAGCCTTTCAAGGTCCATCTGGATAAGCCTTTCATAGTTCCTCTGGATGGCATTCCTTCACTCCAGTGTGTTGATCAAACCACACAGCTTGGTCCAGGCAATTCCTTATCCACCGAGTGGTCCATCCATCAAATGCATCTCTCCATTTTAGAGACAAGGATGTCACACAGGACAGTGTCAAATATTTTGCACAAGTCCAGTTAGATGACATCAGTTGCACTTCCCTTATCCACCAACACTGTAACTATATCACAGAAGGCCAACAAATTTGTCAGGCCTGATTTGCCCTTAGTGAAGCCATGCTGGCTGTCACAAATCACTTTCTTATTTTCTGCATGCCTTCATATAATTTCCAGAAGTTTCTGCTCCATGATCTTGCCAGGCACAGAGGTAAGACTGACAGAGCAACCATGATTTCTCAAATATGATGGATAGTGGCTTAGCAACTTCATCCACCAGTTCCCTCGGGACCTATGAATGCATCTCGTCAGGTTCTATGAACTTGTGCATGCTCAGGTTCCCTAGACTGTCTTGAACCTGATCTTCTATGGTGGGCAGTTCTTCATTCTCCCAGCACCTGCCTTTGCCTTCTGCAGCTGGAGTGCTGTGGCTGGAGCACTTGCTAGTGAAGGCTGATGCCAAAAAGTCCTTGAATACCTCAGTGTTTTCCATATATGGGGTATCCAGGTCTCCCATTTCCTTCTGGTGAAGGCACACACTTTCCCTAGTCTTTCCTTTATCACTGATGTACCTATAGAAGCCTTTCTTGTTGACCTTGACATCCCTGGTTGGATGTAATTCTGTCAGTGCTTTAGCTTTCATAACCTGATCCCTGGCTGCTCAGTTTCTCTGTATTCTTCCCAGGATACCTTTCCTTGCTTTCACCTTCTGTAGATTTCTGTTTTGTGTTTGCGTTTGTCCAGGAGCTCGTTGTTCACTCATGCAGGCCTCCTGGCATTTTGGTCTGCCTTCCTCTTTGTTGGGATCCATAGTTTCTGAGCTTGGAGGAGGAGATCCTGAATATTAACCAGCTTTGTTGGGCCTCTCTTCCCTTTAGAGCTTTATCCTATGGTACTCTACCAAACAGAAAACTGAAGGGACCAAAGCCTTCTCTCCTGAAGTCCAGGGCAGTGAGCTTGTTGGGCACCCTTCTTGCTGCCCTAAGGATCTTGAACTCCATCGTTTCATGGTCCCTGCAGCCACGGTGGCCCTTGAGCTTCTCATTCCCCGCCAGCCTCTCCTTATTGGTGAGAACAAGGTCCAGCATAGCACCTCTCCTTATTGACTCTTTTATAACTTGGGGAAGGAAGTTATCATCAATGAATTCCAGGAACCTTCTGAATTGCTTATGCCCTGCTGCGTTGTCCCTCCAACAGATATTGGGTGGGTAGAAGTCCCCCATGAGGACCAGGGCTTGTGAACATGAGGCTGCTCCTGTCTATTGAGGGCCTCATCCACCCAGTCAGGTGTCCTGTAGCAGACCCCCACCATAACGTCACCTGTCCTTGGCCTCCCTTTAGTCCTGACCCACAAGCTCTTGGTTCATTCCTTATCCATCTCCATCAAGTCAATGTTTTCTAAATCTTCTCTATATTATTGAAATTGGAGGTGGGACTTTTCTCGGATGAAAATAGAATACTGAGTACTCTTCAAATGTGTATCTGCACTAGTTTATTTGAAAAGCTGTTTTGATCTATAGCCAAGAAGATAAATGTCTGCATAAAAACGAATGAGACAGATGTGAGCTTAAAGCTAAAATACTCAGAATTCTCTGACCTGACATAGTTTTGATCTAATATGAAATGCAATTACAGAGTTTCTCTAGGTCACTCTGAAAAACATAATGAATACATCCACAAAGTTATTTCAAGGGAAAGAAACAATGTAAAAGAACACATATATTGTCATCCTCTTTTCACTTACCCTAATTAAGTAGGGTTTTTTCAGAAGTAGTTGTCATTGAAAAGCACACGTTATTTTTCTCATAATTTTCCCTAGAATTTCCCACCTCCTTTTAAGGATTAAGAAGTCTTCTGTTATTCTTTGAATGGCCTACATAGATTTTTTTTATATACTTTTAATTATTCAATAAAATACAAACCACTTCTCATTGCAAAACAATAGGAAGATTCCCCTGGGCACGTCAGTTTTGAAAAGGGCTTTTAGTTGTTTCTTCATGGTGTCTTAAATTTATTATTTCTTTTATGGACCTATTAATTTAAATACTATTTATAACCAGATAAAATCATAGTTGCTTTGCATTAAATCAATAAAACTGAAATTATTAAAATACTCTTAAACTTCATTGCTAGAAAACATTCATATTCAGGAAAGAACCTCAGTGTGTGTTTAATGTCACACATATACCTAAATACCACTGAAGTCAGTGGGGTTTATGGACACAGCTTAAAATCATTACATGGTAAGTTATATTGCGCATAAGGAATACCAATTAGGAGCATCCAGCAGCAAAACTGTCTGTATTTAAGATTCACCAGACTAAATCATTATTTTCTTTGATATTTTGTTTCAAATATTTTTATTGTTAACATGCAGATCCAGACTCCAGTGAAAAGTATCTAATCTTTTTATAGTCATTATATTTTTTCATATAAATAGAATTTTATTAAGCATTTAGTATCTCATCTGTTATGTACCACTTGCATGTTCTGGGCCATCATTTTCTTTTATTACACTGCTACATTTGCTCCCACATGTCGAAAATTCTTCGCTTAGGAAGTAGGAATTCAATTTGAAATAAACACTGCATGTTGATTCGTGCCTGCATGCAAACGGGTAGTGGGCTTATCAGAGTTGATCTACACAGCTGTAGGAGCTCTGCCTTAAGATTCATCTTGCTGAAGTCTGAAAACATAAATCATAGTTTTTTAAGCAAACAAGAAACCTCAGACTGTTTATTTTTGTCAACAACAAGTAGAGTCTTACAAAGGCAGTCATCTTTCACCGAAATCAGGGGGGATTTTTCTATCTACTTTATTTAGAGCTGAAACAGGTTCCAGAATACCCTGCAAACATACCAAACAAAGTATGAAAGCATCCTCAGAGGCAGACTCATATGCGTTCACCTTTGTGCTACACTTGAACAACTTCTGTTTGCTAGTGATGCCTGAAAGAACTTGAAGAGGTTGTTTCTGAATGTTATTATGGGAACTCAGATCTCATTATTCTCACAGCCAAATATAAGGTGAAATCTGAATAGAACAGAATAAAAATTAGTTTCTATTTTAATTTGCTGATATAAAACCCTGCATTTTACTAATTCAATAACATCATCTTAGATAACTGTGGTCCAGAATGCAAAAGGTAAACATTTCAATGCTTCTACATCCCATGTGTTTACAGAGTCATTCAAAGTGTGTAACTACTAGTTCAGAAAGGGCTATTTTTCCCAGTGTATTTTTCTTATAAACCTGAAAAAGCAATTAAGTGTAATGGTTCCTAAAATATGTTTCATTCCTTAAATTTAATTCCTTAAATTCTGAACTATAAAATATTTTTTCTGTTTTTCTTTTTTTTTTTTTCCCAATGTTTAATTTTTAATCCTATCCTGAGCTCAAGAAATATCACTGAAGTCTGATATTTTGGTCTGAATATTTAACCATGAGTACATAAAAATGTGCTAAACTACTAGCTAAATAAGAAGCTTGCATCAGAAAATGCTCATCCATAGGAAGCTCAGGTCTAGATTCTTGTTTAATTCTCTAACACCAGTATAGTACAAAACCTTGTTTAGTAGAAAATCTAACATGATAAATGTTAAACAAATCATTACTAGCAATGGTCCCAGCCATTTTCTTTCACATATATAATTTTTGGAATTTCTCTCTGCCTAAGATATTTTAAATAGATATTAGAAAGAAAAAGCACTAAAGAGGTCTTCCTTCTTTGAAACATTGAAATTATTTAAGTAATTCACTCATAAATTTTAATTATCTAAATATAGCCCCCAAGTAATTCAGGTTGGAAAGGATCTTTAGTCCAATCTCCTGATCAAAGAAGGTGAGCTGAGATCCAGTAGGTTCTTGAAATCTACTAAAAATGGAGACTGCCTAACCTCTCCAGATAGCTTGTATCAATGCTTAATTATCTGCAGTGGTGGTTTGGGTGGTGATGGTGGTGCTTTTTGTTTTGTTTTTGTTTTATTTTAATTCAAAAGCTTACATTTCATGACCAAATTAAAACTATGTAATAATGAGCTATATCTGAAAATGGAGATGATTTGGGTGATTCGGCTGCACCATTCTCATGACTTGATGCATAATTTCATACTTCTTCATATAATATGATTTGTAAAACCTGGCTGACATACTACAGTACAGTCCTTCAACAGCAGCTCAGCCGTGGGAGACATGCAATATTAATTTTTTTTTTTCCTTTGTGTTTTGAGAAAATTCTTCTAATCCTTAGAAGAAGTCAGATCAGATATTAGTAATCTGATTTTTTCAGTACATGAATATAAAATAAAACAGGTAAGTGATACCTGCATTTTAGTGGGTGACTGAATATTAGCATGGGAGTCAAAAGGAAGTTTTATATTTCACGGTTTTAGTAATTGCACCCTACACTGATATTTGACAGTGATCAGAATTTTGTTATCATATGTTATCATCAAGTGCATTACTTCATCTCCAAATCTCCTTCACACTTAGGCTTTTTCACTTTTCTTGCAGTATTACATCAAGCAATATGGAATGCGTAGTCATAACATTTCTTCCTGAAGAGATGTCTCTCTGGTACTATCCCTTTACCATATAAAGTATACCAGACATAAGCCTTTGAAGACCCTGACTTTTGGTAATGTCTTTCTATAGAAAAGATAGGTTTAATTTTACACACATGGATAACAAACCTTACTGTCAACAGCCAACACTTTAAAAAATTTCCCAAAGTGAAGGAACTGAAGTTGGCCTGTCTTGTAACACCATCATAACTGATGCTCCACAAGGTATTCTACGTTTCTGCTCACAAAATATTTGCCCACTTTTTTTCATGTGCCAGTCTCCTCAGTCCTTCGTTAGAAGATTATATAATTATCATACATTAAAGTTTAGATCAATTTAACATACAGCAAACAGCAGCTCTTATACATCAAGTAGGGTACATTTTGCAGATATCATAGTAAGATTCAATATTCATAGCGATGTATGAAAGCAATCTGTATTGTTTTATAAATTTTATTTCCTCAGCCTCTCCTGAATTCTATTTGCCTACCTGCTTCTCATAGCTAAATTTATAAAGATTTGTTGTAATAGCTGTTAGTCAGATGACTAAAAGAGACTGTAAGTGTTATCAGAAATAAAATTTGTTTACTGTATCGTCCCATTTGGACCGCAGACAAAAATTGCTTGCTTTCCAAGTATGTTTAGATGGAAGTGAACCGAAATTATCAAATATTCTTCTGGAAGTCTACTTTCAAAATCTTCATGGTCTGCTTAGCTTAGTGAAAATGTGAATTAGTCAAAGAGCATGTTATATTCTTTTGTTCTTTTCGAAGGTTGATTCGCAAATGTTAGCTCTTGGCAAATACCCAATGTCCAAGTTAAGAGATATTAGAACTATATAAGTTGTGTTTTCAACTTAACTGTGGGAAGATGATAGTTCATTTTTATCATTTGTGGCTAGCTGTAGTACAGTGCTGTAGATGAATACACTGAAAAGAAACACCTGTGCAAACATCATGCAAATATATCGTCCTGTTTATGTAGTCTTCCATCTGTGGGCAATTTTCTACAGCTACCTGTGATCACAGTATCTGAGATTCTTTTACTTAAGATCACACATTGTTTTAATAGTTAAAAAGTTGACAACCAAAAGTAATAGAAAGAAAAGCTTAAAATAGCCTTGTTTTTAGTGGCTTTACTCTGCATCGTTTTCAGCTGCCAGTGAAAGGACACTCTGAGCCCCTCCCAAAGCTGCCCCAGCAGACCCTCAGCCTCAGTGTCCTTCTGTGAAGCCTGTTGCCATGAGTCAACGCTGAAATACCTTTCCAACTGAGGAGAGTTGCTGCCCAGTGGTATGGACACATTATGGGATGAAGGGGATTAAAATCTGGAGTTTGCATGAGACTTACTGTGAGATATTTAAGGGCGGAACTGAAGGTGGGGAAAGGGAGGAATCTACATGATTTGGGAAGGAACAAGTATGGGAAGTTAGAGGTAAAATGGGATAAAAATGGCCAATTGCTAATAAGTAGGGGCAGATCATTACACTCATCTGGACCTGATCATGGCAGTGTGTCTTATCTTCTTATGAAATTGTATGTCCAACTATTTCTCCCAGGCATGTGGCTCTCTATTTTTTGCCCATTTGTGTGTATGGAGATGTGCGTGCCTGCAACTGCCACCAGACCATGGGTCAAAGGGATTATGCTTCTATGGTGACAGGAACTGGAGTGAACAAGGGTCTGGTGTCAGCAGCAGGTCTGGGATAATGGGCCAAATGGCAGGTGTGCCTGCATGCCAGCGACTGGAGAGACCAGAATGAAGGACACCAAGTGCCAGCCACTGGAGTCAGACCAGGGGCCAGAAGTCTGTGTGTTCATGGTGCAGCACCTGGAGCAAGTGTGGTTGGGCAAGTCAGTGTGTGAGCAATAGATCAAGCCGGACTAGCCAGCAAATCAGTGAATTGGCATGGGACTCAGGTATGTCTCTAAAGGCAAGGTAAGGGAGAAGGTGGCTAGGGGGAACCATGTTATACATACATGTGTATATATTCCCACTAATAGACCTTCATCTGGATCAACCAGAGCAGGGAACAGGATGAGGTCATTGGTGCTATTTCTGTTCATCTATGTGCTGAGTACTTCTGTCTGCTCCTGTTGATGTGTGTGGTCAGTAGTGATGTAAATATGTGTATATATTGTGAACTGTGTGAGTTGCCTATTTGGAACACGCACACACATCCTCACTGCTGGAGGGACCAGAGGATGGCTGCAGCAGCTGCTGCTGCTGACTGAGCCAGGCTGGAGGAAACTAGGACCTTGAGTTCTCTGCAGGAGGAGGAGTCATCTGAGCTCCAAAGTCCACTGGATTTGGGTACCACCAAACATTTCCCGTGGTTAATAAAAAAAATATGCAACTATATATCTTCCTGAGTTATCCAGAGCAGCATTGGGAAAGCGTATCATGGCTCAGCCCAAGGCAGAGTCTAAAACCCCCCAAAAAACACCAACAGGAAGGACTCCAGGCATCCGTCCTGTGCTGATTTCAACCTATGTATTCCTTCCTGACTACTAAGGATGCCTGTTGTCGTGACAGTGAGCGTATCACAAAAGCTGGTAATGAGAATCACATTTATACTGTGAATCAACTGCATATTGCAATTTCAGTGCTCCAAGTATTCCATTTGTATTGTGATTTAAGTGTTGTATCATGATCGCTGTATCACCCTGTTAAATCTCAGGCAACGTAAAATAACTTCAAGTGTGTAAATTTGGTATTAAACATTAAACCCCCAAAGTGTGGAACATCTGAAAAACCTGGTCAGAGGCTGTTGGACTCTAACATCTCTGTCAAATAGCACATCTCTTCTTATCCTTTTTCAGTTCTCAACTTAGTTCAAGTCCTGAAAAGGAAAAAGCACACATCATATTTGTATAAGTTCAGTGCAGACTTGCTAGTTTTCTGGAGTTCATTTCTTGAAAACTCTCTTGTGGCTGACTAAAATGAGCTGAGTAAGATGAGAGAAACTGACAGCACAGGGCCTGTGTGTCTCTTTGTCACTGAAAGAAAATGCTTTGCTCTCTGTTGAGTGCACTGGAGAGGCTCATAGGAGATGACTGCAGAATCTGGACCCTGCACAAATACTTTCTTTCCCTTTGGCTCATGGCTATAGTAAATTAAACAAAACTCTGTCAGTTTGGCAGCTTCACCCACCTACAATTCACAGCCACCTCTAGGGAGGCAGTTTACACAGTCACGATAAGTTCAAGTGCAAGGTGTGGGTAACAGAAAAACCTGTGCATAGGAAATAAATATATGGTTATCTTACTCCATTGGGTAGGTGCACGGTCAGAAATACAAACTATTCTTGGATAGATTTAAAGAGTCTGTAGGCCACAATACACAGAGTGATCTAAAAGTGGTAGTAGGGAATTAAGAATGCAATTTATTATTTGGTAGTACCTATTGACTCAATGTGCTTCATATGTTTATTTAGGGAGAGAAAGGAGGGTGGTGATAATATTTTAGAGGTTTGGAAGAGAGACATATGTGCATCTGAGGAATATGTATTTATTTAGCTTGAGTCTTAAAATGATTGGTATTCAGGTGTTTATAAGAGATTTTCTGTTGTCAGCAATTCTAATTGTTAAATTCATTCTATGTAGCATTATCAGCTTAATTTTACGATTTCCTGCTAAAAATGTAAAACATTGGTTAAATTACTTTCTGCTTATTTCAGAAGAATGTATGCCTCTTTCTCTTTTATACTTTTTCCAGGCACACAAAAAAATCCCTACATAAACTAGAAAAAAATGACGTGTGTGTATGTGTTTGTGTGTTTGTGTAAAAGATAATACTGTTAAACTGCACTGTTATAAATGTTTAAAGGGCTAAAAAACAGAGAGGAAAATTTTCAGTATGTGTAGTTTTTTACATTTATCTGTGACACATACTGTTTCTGTAGTCACTGAAATATCTAGCTAAGGTTTTGAAGCAAAATAACAATTTGAAGAATTCAAAACTAGACAACAATAAATAAATAAATAAGCAACTACCCTCACGCCCAGCCTCAAGCTGTGGAAACTAAAGATTTTCTGAGAATTACTTTGTTAATACAGTGTGTTCAGAGTTTCAGTGTATTCAGGTCTTATTTTAACAAGAAGTTTCAAATGTAATTGATAGCTAGAGCCACCAGCACGTCCTGACCACAGGGATATTCTGGTAAGCTACTAGGAGGCAAAACCCTCAGTAGTGTTAGAGCTGGGGCACCCAAGTCCAATCAGCAGGGGGTTCCTCAGCCTTCAGAAAACTCAGAAGTGAGAAAGAAGGGTGAACTGAGCTCCCATCTGTCCCGGTGGTGAAAAGAACCTTCCTTTGTAGAAAGACATCTGTTTCTGGCTCACACCTCTTGCTAAATTCAGCAGTAGTCTAGGTCCAAAGCTGTGAAGAGTCCCAAGCCTGTCCTTTCCTATTATAGGCACTAAAAATACTTATTACTGTTCTTCATAATAATATGTTGTTCAGGAAATAAGAACATAAATTATTCATTCAAGTATACAGGAAAAAAAAAAAAGAATACTGGTATAGACATAAATAAGGGATTGTACACTTCAAAGGCTTTTCCCAGCTGTGTGAGCTAGTCTAAAGAAAGATGTTCCAAACACATACTACCACAGCACAAAACCAAGGTTCATTGCTGTTTGGGACTCTGAAACCTGACAACTATTCTATGAGATACATGTAGCAGGCCATGTGCAGAAGGGAAGGTATTCTGCCATTCCAGCATATTCAGGAGCCTCACAAACCAAGTCACTTTGTCTCAGATAATACAGGCTACCAGAGGTGATTCAGAACTGGTCAGTGCCAAATACCTTAATGGATACACAAGCAAGGTGAGTTTGTAACTGGAAGAATTTACCTTTCAGGAGGCCTGCAATGACTTTTTGTAAGTGTGAACCTTCATCCAAATTTATGCCAAAGTAAAGACCAGTCAAGTAATCTGGGGAGTTAGAATCAGTCATTACAGTTTCAGGTAGTGCCCTTTTTAGTAACAGAATCAATTTTACAAGATGTTCCCTTCTGGAACAGGTGCAAAACTGATTCATCCTTTGCATATCATGTTTTACCTAATAAGAGATTTGAGTATACTCTCATCTTATCAACCTAGCATTTATCTTAGCCCAAATATGCCTAGAATGAGAAGAAATATACACAGTATCTCTGGAAATTAAGCTAGTCAGCAGTTATGCAATTATAGAGTAGTGCACATGTGCAGTACCCAGAGGTGAAAAGGACAGAAGCGATGAAGACTACTTACTTCATCCTGAAGACCCCCTGAAAGACCACCAGGGGACACTGTGCATGATCAAAGTAGTTCCAAGGTGTTGCAATCGATGTTGCAATAAATGTTGAGTGACTATTACATATCCTAATGATCCTAATGAATATATGAATATGTATGTGAATGGATTGTATAAATACTGTGCAACTTAAACTGACCGCTGAAGCCAGCTTTGGGTGCGAACCCCTGGTTTCCCAGCGCTGAAATAAAGCACCGCATATAACTACGCCCATGGTTATATGTCCTGATTGCTAACACCCTGACCACAGAAATTAGCACGGTTTGATTAGATTTCCTTGATGAGTTACCTAGATTGCTTTCGAGGAGATTAGATGATCTTTTGCATGGAAAATAAAATTTTAAATTACGGGTTTTTTTGCATAATTATAGCATTTCCTTAACATTTAAACTGTACTCTCCACTGAAGTGAAAATATTTTGTTATTTTCAGGACTTTGTCATTCCTCAGATGCTACTCCCTTCATAAGAAGAAACAAAACAAAGAGAAAAAAAAAGTAGAGGAGATGAATGAGAATGTAATTACAAAAGTCATATATTTTGAATATTTTTTAATGATGAAAATTATTTTGAAATATTAAGAAATTATCATTCTCACCAAAATCACAATCAATATTCAGTTTTTCAGTTGAAATCATCGTATTTTTCCTTTCATAGCAATAATACCTGCTGATTAGTTGTCTTTTTCTTTTTTTTTTTTTTTTTTTTGAGCTCTAAAAGTAAAGCAAAGAGTTGACCGGAAAAAAAAGAGGATTTTCTATTTCACATCATCTCATGCATTATTCTGACTCCTGCCAGAATCCTTTCATTTTGGGAAAACAAAATCATAAAATAACTGTTTTGAGTCCATTTGATAGAATGGAAAAGGAAAGGTTCTGATTCAATAGGACCTTTATCTATTTGCTTTCTCTGTGCTTTCTCACTCAAAAATCAAAACTGAGGAAGTTTGTGGCTAATGAGTTGCAAATAATGAATTTCAGGTGAATATAGCTCCTTAATGATAATTTTTATTTAATTTTTCTTCAACCTATTGTCTTCTTACCACCGAAACTCAATCAGAAACATCAGAGATACCAAAAGGTACAGGTTACCCACATGTTCATATTTGCAATTTCTTTCAGTGTGATCTAGAACAGGCTGTCCAGAGAGGTCTTGGAATCTCCATCTTTGGAGACATTAAAATGTCTGGACATAGTCCTGGACAACTGGCTCTAGGTGTACCTGCTTGAGTAGGAGAACTTGGACCAGATGACCCAGAGGACCCTTCCAACCTTAGCTGTTCTATGATTCTATAGTCAGACTGATGGCAATAAAAAAATAGTAATAACCATAATACCTGCCCCACTCAGATTCTTCCTCAGTCCCCATATTCCTATCTACACAAGTAGTTAATCAAACAAGATAAAAAATAAATGGACATCCATAATTTAGTATGATTTGGGAAGGCAGAAATAATTCACTCTGCTCTAATTTAGGAGAAAAGGTAGGCTTAGTGATACACTACTGTGATATACCACTTGTACATAAATGTGACTTCACTGAAATAGGTGGAATTACAACAGAGAAAAACTGACACAACAGACTTGTAGGTCAGGCCTGTATGCGCATAACAGGAACTTTGTGTATAGCTGATGCTTTTAATAATTGATTGTTACTCAGAACAAATATCACAGTGAAGACACTGTGGAGGGAATAAGATCTTCTGGCTTTAACTTTGTTGAATTTTCTTTGTAAATATTAGATTAAAACTCTATCATAGGTTTTTGTTGTTCCCCCTTTATTACTTTGTTACTTGCATTTCCCATTTCTCTAGTACTGTTTCTATGGGAACTATTTTCCTTAGAATTTCTAAAGTACCTAGACCATCTCTGAAGGATTTATTACTTTCCACAGATGTGCAGATAACTTCGCACCCGTTTTTTTTTTTTTCTTTTCTATTGTGGATATATATTCTGCAACTCTAGATTCCATCTGTTCAGAGTAGAGATACTTTCCTCCTGTAAATGTGTAAATGTGTCATCTCATTTCACAGTAGTGCGGAGCTGTAACATTCAACATTACCATGAGATGCACTAGGTGGAAGGGATATGATTTGAAATAATATAAATGTCTAGAAGCAGAAATAAATTATTAAGGTTATTACTACTTTTACAGATAAAAGAGGGAAGGAAAGCTGCAAATTGTATTTAAATTTATAATTACTCCAAGGCAAGATCTAATGTTTATGAATAACACAATCTTTGTTCTTACTATGTAAAGTGAAGTAATTGCTACAAGGGAACATGAAACTTGTTTTTTCTCTCTGTGTAACGGTATTTTACCTATCCTTTTCATCTGCATTCACAAAGCCCATAGTCTCTTGATCACTGCATTTAACGTAGCTTGCTAGAAATGCAGGCTTTTATTCTTATGACTTCCTTCTTGAAAATTGCATATTGTTCTCTCATTATTTCCATTTTAGTCAAAGAACATGTTCACATATAACAATAAAAGCATTAATTTAATGATTTTTTAATCTTCTAAAAATTAATGATCCTTCTTCTCTGAGACTTTTGTCTTTATGAATGAATTAGCAGCTTATATTTCATTCAAGCTGTTACAGGACACTATGCTTCTGTTTATCCAAACAATCAGCTTAGTGTGTTGGCAAGTGAGAGCATCTCTTTCAAAGTCTGAAGATACAATATATGGTAACTCTAAGAGTCGAAGAAAGGATGTTAAGTACTAAATTCAAAGGTCTGTGTTCCCGTAAGAGCTTGTAGCCTATGTGGAAAATTGAGTCTTACACATAAAATGAAAGGTGAAGGAAATCGATATACTGTACAATAGCTCTATGGTGTGCCATGGAAAATTTGAATAAATGTGAATTAAAGGTCTACATTTTATTTATTTTTAGATATTACTTGAATTTTGATAGGAATCTCCAAAACCGTGTAACACTGAGTATTTAAAAGTTTTCAAAGTGATTTATCTTTTGTTATGTCATTATTAGTGGTAAAACAGCAGATATAATCTGTTGTAATAACACTGCTCTTGCCTACAAACATAAGCAATGCACCTTGCAGTAACCAGTGACAGACTTTGCTGAAGCAAGGTAATGATGTGTAGATAATTAATGAACACCTCCCCTCCGGGGTTTTTTTCTAACACCATGTTCTTAGAGAAGATGATGATGCTGTTCTTCTGGAGCTGCTGTTACAAAGTGGTAGGGAAGTTCACTATTTGTTAAGTTTTATTCAGTAAAGTTCTTTGGCATTAGTGGAGAGCTAAGGCAGGTAGCAGAATCTACCCTCTGTTCACACCAGTAGTGAGTGGCAGTTTTTGGAGTCTAGTGGATTCTGAGACCTGGGATTCTGAGCTTTGCTGGGTGTGGAAAAGCCTTCCAGAAGGCAGGGTTATCTGTGCACTGTTCCAGGGGCACAGAGCAAGTATATACAAAACATATTTTGTGTAGAAAATACTCAGATAATGTATCTCTAAATCTCATCTTTTGGAAACATAGCTTGCAAATTTCCTTATATCTTCTACTGCTGAAATAAATAGATGGCAAAAAAATAAAAATAAAAAAAGAAAGCAAGTATCAGAAGAAAGAGAACGAGTTATTATTCTTATAACGAAAGTGTTTAAAAAGACTCAAAACCCTTACTTTGCCTTTTGTTTCTATATATGTGTATTCATCATAATTCATGTAGAGAAAGACTAAAATGCTGTGAACTATTGAAGAAGAGAGACTGTAGATGAGTCAGTTATTTAACCCATTTTGTGGGAATCATTTTAGTGGAGAGCGGTCTGTCCTCAGACAACCATTGTTTTGCCTAACACAAGGTACAGCAATCACTGAGCTGTCAGGTCTCTGAAACTCAGATCTACTGAATGAATTTTCAAAAATAGGAAATTTGGGGATGGGGTTGTGGAAAAGAAAAAAGTTATTTCTCTTCTCTTATCCTGGAACTATTTTCACGTGACACCTGGTAAATAATTGAATTCAATAAAGAGTTTTTACCGAATTTTCTATTTAGGAAATGACTCAAAATTGCTGTAGAGAAGGAAGCTGCATCTATTTTTTATCTACTGGATGCTGCTTAAATGGGCATGAGAGGTAGATTTTGTTCTCTCATTTACCTGAAGGAGTCTGAACTTACTTTTTCCACCTGTCATTTTCAGCCATCACAGCAATCGGAACTCTTTTGCCAATCTGTAATAGCTTCTTATTCTAGATAATTTTAGCGATCTATCCAACCCTGACCTATATAATTTGTCTAATTAAGTGATAATCTAGAATAATACATAATTTTAAACAAATAATAGTGTAAAAGTCCAGTGTGGGAAAAACATGGACAGAGAAACCTGGGATGCAAAATATTTTCTGAGCACTTAGATTTCACACAGAAGTCTGCAGGACTACCCAGCTGCTTTTGATAATCACATCACAGAACTGCAGGCAGAAGACATATAAATTGCAGTGTGCAGCTGTGTACTGCATTTATTATCTATTCTAGATCTGTCAGGGAGGTGAGATTCCCCTAAATACCAAGGACTGTAATCATAATGATCATCATTACTCATTGCTCACCAGCTGCACATGAACACACGTACACACACACACACATTTCTTCCCTTTTGTCTTCTGGTAAAGCCCTAATATACATGTCATGTTGACTGGGGAACAGAAGAGAAGGCTTATAGGGAAAAAATAAAGTAATTCCAGAACTCCTAAATATAGAACCTTTTGATTTACCTTAGAAGAAAAAGCAGACATAATAGTTATGAGTTTATGCAGTGGAAAAATTACTGGGTGGTATATCATACAGGAAGTATAAGGTAAATTGCATATTTATTTCATATATGCTTCTGTTTCAAAACGTACATGCTTCAAGATCAGAGGGAAAATCTCAGTGAAATATTGTTAACTGCAGGGGATTTATTTTTAGAAAATTGTAAGGTTACTTCAAAAAGGAAAGTTATGAGGACTGTATAAAACAGCTACAAGATAAAGATGGGAGCAAGCTAGTGTGCATTTGCTACAAAATAAAAATAATACTAAATTTGTAAGGCAAATTAAATATAAGGAACTCCAAGATAATTTATAACATATTTAATTTTAATATATGCAAACAGGAAAAAAAAAGGTCTACTAATTTACAGAAATTCATGCTGTTCTGTATGGGCTATTAGAAGCATGAAAGAAAACAACGTGCCTTGGAAAAACAATATTGAGAAATAACTGCGCTCAGCGTCTTGACAGACATAGCTGCATAATCTCCATTTGTCTGGTAAAGTGAACAAACTAAAGGCAACATATAATTAGCATGTGAAGAAAATTAATATCTTCTCTTTTTTTTCCCCTCTAACCATACAAAATACAAAGCACTTATGGAAGAATCTTAGTTATTGTTTTTCATTTAGAATTTCTGTTGATCTGTGGAAAGAGGAGGAGGCGACGTTGTTTCTTTCCATGATGGCAGGTCTTTTCAAGGACACCAAATATGGATGCTGAACCTAATCATCTTAACCAGTGGGTTTGTTTAGTGAAAAGGAGGTCTAATGCAAAATTATCCCTGAAACTCAACATGAAGACTGTCAGAAATACAGTATTTAGAAACAGACAAATTTAAACAACTGCTATGCTGTTTATGTTCAACAGTCACGCATTTTAGGAAGTTTATTATGAATTTCTGAATCTACACTGACAAAAAAAATTATTTTGATTCAAACTACACAAATGCCCCATTATAAAATTTGTGGAACTCTGTAGATCCTGACTCATACAGCTAAAGTTGTTGGCTATTCAGGGGTCTCCGTCTGATTTGTCCTTGTTTGTTATTTGTTTCTTGGAATGGTTGAGGGATTTACCTGTAAAATGAGGGACACAGAAGAAGAAATTACATTTTCTAATATTGTGTTGCCTAGATGAACGACATATAGGTGCCTGAGCTGGAATTCCATCAATACAAAAAAAAATGTGAAATGGAATTACAGCCTCATTCTCTTTGAAAACTCATTCAATGATTTTGAGATGCAGATGCACAAATGGTTTAGGTGTCCTCTCCAAGGTCCATGGTCCATAGACTGAGACAGCACTCTTACAATTATCTGCTTGTTAGGTAATGTGTTGTGACTGGGGAGAAAGCACTGCAACGATGATGAGTGGCATTTGGTGTAGGAGAGTTAGATGGGAAGTTGATTCACGGAACTATGGTATTGATCATTAAATATTAACATTTAACATTTATTAACATTAGTTATTAACATTTTTATTATTACCTTTTGTGATAGAAGTGCTGACGGCTCTAGAGAGGTAGGCTTTGGTTCAGTGTGGTGTGGTTATTTCTCACCTTTGAAAGACTTTCACAGGCCCCTTACACTTCTCCGATTCTGTGAGAAATTTCTGTTTTCTAGCCCCAGCTGTTTTGCTGCAGTTAACTTTTCTTTCTCTCTTTCTCTCTGTACACCAGAAATCCTGACTGTGTTATCTTGAGTGATCACTCAAGAATGGATAATATTTTCATTGTCTCATTCCCTCACAACATTTTCCTCTGAGTTTATGACCTGTTTCATCATCTTAGAAAGCCAGGGAAATTTTCATATTAGACAAATTCCAGGCTTTTGCTGGGTCACAGAGAGTGGAAGGAACAGACTGATTCTCTTTTACTAGTCATACTACAGTTTGATTTGCGGGAAGGAGATAGCCTTATCACTGATATAATTCGTTTAAATCAGAGTGGAAAACATGAGAAATAAAAGAATTCATGAAGGCAATTTCTCCCAAAGAATAATCAAGACAATAAGAGAAAAGGAGATAACAGCCTCCATGAGAAGTCATCAGAAATTTTCAGTAAGAGATTTTGGGTATTTCTCATGGAGGCTGTTATCTGCCTTTTCTCTTATTGTCTTGGATATTCTTTGGAAGAAATTGACTTCATGAAATCTGCTCTTTGGAACAACTGTTTGGTATGTTTGTAAGAATATGTCAGCTCTGCTGACTAGGATTTTACCTCTATAATGGAATTTCCTGTTCAAAATGAGAGACAACATCTGTGATTGATGTACTCAAACCCCCAATCAAACCAGCAGCAGTTTGGAATAGACTCCAAAGGAGGTAAAGGCCTGAGCTGAAACCGGGCCAAGAACTCCTTTTAGAAAAACCACAAGGAAGCAGAACGACACACTGAACATGGATAAATTGTGAGTGTAAATAGCCTCGTGCATACCTTTCCCACTGTTTATGATTTGACTATGAGCCAGCCATTTTATTCCATGAATAGGATAGCCTGGGTGAGCCTACTTTGAACTCTATCTGCTAGACAAGTGCGGCTGTTGAGGCAAATGATCCTTTACTTATCACAGATCACTGGATGAGCTCAATTTAAGTTTTCTATTAATAATTTAGCTTAAAAGTTTTTCAAACAGAATGAATAATTTAGAATTACAAGGTTGCGTGATTTTTAATATACTGTCTGGTTTGCCTTACTTAGTAAAATAAATTAGTTGAAATCTTTAGCTGTATGTTGTAAAGTTCCACTCATATTCACCAAACTTGTATCTACTTAATGAAAACAAAAGCAGCTACAGGTTGTTAGGGCCACCTGCAAGATAAGGCCTGTTTTGCAATTTACTGAGAACTAGAATTTACTCAGACAAAATAACACCTTTAAGGCCAGCACAAAGGCTTCAGGGTACCAACAATGTCTGCAGATAAACAAAACAAAGGCCTAACTGAAGATAATTAAAGGATCCAATGAGAAGCAAGAAGACCCCAGACTCAAATATTACTATTGGACTGAATCATGGTATGAGGAGTGGATAAAAAGTCTGTAGGGGTATAACTACCCAGGGACTTCTAGACTTGGCTTGGCAACTCTCTGAAAGCACCCAGCTCAAGCTGAACCTGCTGCTGTACTACTACATTAAATTATTTATTTCCATGAACTCTCTAGCCTGAGAGCTTGCTTCAAGAGACCTAGGATCTCATCCTTGTTGCCAATGAACTTCAATGCCTGAGGGCTTACTTTGGGAGTCATAGGATCCAGACTTTGGAGTGACATAACATCAGGCCTCTAGAGAGGAAGTAAGAAGATTGAAATGCAGAATGATGAAAATTTCAAATCCTAGCCAAATGATATAAAGAACGGGTTGTGTGCATAGAATTCTTTGGCCATAAACATGTATAATCCTTCACCTGTTTTCCCTTGCTCTCTATGTTTCTTAGACATGAACTGTTGACCAAGTCTGTGGTTAAGTTTGGATCTAGCTGTGCCTAGACTCCTCTCCAAGGAGGAATTTAGAAAGAAAGGGGGTCCGTTCTGACCCTTGTGACTCAACAGGAGGGGCCTCCCTCTACCCTTGCGCATCTCCTGTCTCCACAGAAGTCACTGTAAAATAACTCTCACACAATTTTGCTTGGCATATTTCCTCCATGCAATGAGTAATAGAGTGAACGTTGCCATCAAACTCTGTTAAATTGTGCTTTTCTTTAAGTAATCTAAACACTGCTTTGCAGCAAGCAGGATCATAACTCACTCCTCTGTGACATCATCTCACAACTTAAAGCACAGAATAACCAACAACCTAATGATGATAGTTGATTCCTAGAATGCAAGTGACCTAAATTCTCCCTGAACTGCATTGCCGACTTGAAAATAAACCTCACCCACTCTAATGACTGTTCTGTTAGATGATTAGGTGTTCTGCAGAGGAGTTGCTAGAGTTCCTTTCATGAAAGCTTTTCCATTTTTTGCATAACAATTTAACAACTGATTAGAGAAAGTCTTAATCCCTCATATCAGGTAAGTACTTATAATCATTAGTATCTTAGCCTGTTCATATTTCTCAGTCTCCCTTACTTAGCCATTCCAATTTGCTTAAAAACTTTCTTATTCTCTTCTGGGGTTTTGTTTGTATAAAATTAAGAAACAGATCTGAAACACTGAAAATGAACCAAAAAGAGAACGATATTTCGGAACTCTGCAAGAGTGCCATCCCATACTGTAACTGTTAAAATCTGGTTTTGTTTTCTTCCTAAGATTATACGCAGCAGCATAAAGAGAAATTTTTACATTTTGCTCTGAACTTGTATCTACATAAGGGAGAGAAACAATCTCATGTAAGGAATTGCATTGAGTATATTTTATTTTATATCCTATTTCTGATTTTTATATATATTTACTAGTAGTGTATTAGTATTTTGTTATTTTATTGAACTGCGTTTATCTCAACCCAAGTTTCTTCCTTCCCTTTCAATTTGCTTCCCTATTGGGGGGCAGTGAGAGGAGGGTGAATTAGTGGCTATCATGGTTGAATTGCTAGCCTGGGTTAAACCATGATGCAATCTTTTGGGAGCTCAGACTGATACCCACCTTTAGTGCAGAGTCTCAGCTACTTCCTGCATACTATCTCCCTTCCTGCCAAAATAACTTGGCAAATCCCTTGACAATAAATATGTCTTTCCATAACTTCACAATTCATGACTCTATTTACAATGAAGCCTTTGCAATTTAATGGTAGATCATTCTATAGATTCTTGGAAGCACAACAACCTTTAGGGTGAGAGACATTCAAGAATTTGCCATTGAAAAATGTTTTTGCAGTGATGTGGTATGAAAGCTATGAGTCACAATATTTAGAGTTAGGTTTATCACTTCAAAAACATAAAGTAAAAATAATTGAATAGATAATGTATTAGAAAGGAAAATGTTTCTGAAACATATTCCTCTATCATTAAATCTACCTACTGCTCTTTCTATCTTAAGGTCAAATAAGGACCATTTGTTTCCGTTTTAGAAGACTTATTTTCTTGTTGTTTGTTCTTGGACTCTGTGACATTGCACGGTGACACCATGCTCAAGTAATTTTCATCTTTCTCTTCCTTTAAGTCTCTTGAATCATGTTTCTATTTCGGACTCTAATTAGCACTGCCCTCTTTTAAGACCTTTGCATGCTTTCCCTGATTATAAGATTAAAAAAATCTGATTTTAAATAGACTTTGCAGAGAGTTTACTATGAAGTGTAAGTACACCACAAAACCTATTTGAGGACAAAGTTGCAAAGAGTCCTCAAAAGCCTGCTTTGCCAGGATTAGGGAAGCCACTAAGAGGCTGTGTTTCGTTCTTTCACTGTTCAAACTACACAGAAACATGTTAGGATTTTGTCCTTTAACCTTATGAATAGAATCAAGATAAAAAAGCATCACGGAAAACATCTTTGCTAGCTACTGTCAAAATCCATCCTCTTTCTATCACTCTAATGACCAAACATTCCTGTGCTACAGGCTCCCTCATCCAGATCTTCAAAGAGTTTTGTGTTGAAAATCTGGTTCTTCATTATCTACCTGATATTTTTTAAGGTATTGCATTTTGTTGTCAGCAGATGCATTTTTTAGTATCACGCAGATCAATTCCAGATGAAAGACAGCAGGGTCCCCCCTCCAAAGTTAACAAAATAATTCAAGGATGATGCAGTGCCTTGTCATGACAGTACAGTATAGGTCACTTCTACCATTTGTCACCACTAAAGGCAGGCATCCCTGAAGCAGAATTGCTAGTGTTCTCATTTTTCTTTGGTAGTAGGTATCACCTTTGACTGTGCAGCGGATTTCAACCTATCATTAAAAAATCATTAGAACCCCAGATCGGACATTGTGAACCTATGCTTCATTCAGAGTAGTTTTCCTGAGCTCTCACAAAGATGATAGCAGCAATATCAGTAATGTATATAAACTGCTGTGCCATGCCATCTACATTTTTATTGTGGGTTGTTCAACCTAATACTTCTTTTCAGTCTGTGAGCACAAAGTGAACTACTTTTTAGATCATCCAGAGCCCAGAGAGACTGTGCAAAGATGCCTGTTGATGTATATCAAGGCATTTCATTTCATTTTGAAATGTCTTGATGCCCTGAACCTCAGTACTTCCTTTGAGCACTCTAGTACCTTCAAAATCCATGAGACTGTCCTTCCCCATTGAAAATAGTTTAACCCACCTTTTATTTAAGCTGGACAGTGATTTATACAACAGATTTCTGTATAATAGTCAATACTTTGTAACACTCTTCAACTACATACACACTTTTAACTAAAAATAGTGAACTTTAAACAGGCTAAACCCTGTAGGTTGGATGGCCAGTAAGAAAAGTTATTCGCATCAGAAACTACTGTGGGACCTGTGTTATGTATTTTACAGGACAGAAACACTTTTTTTCTCTCACAGTCTGACATCTTTCATTTTCTGACCAGACCAAGTTCTTAGCCTCTTTTGCAGCTAACTTCCTCTGAATGGCTCAATATCCACCACAGTAAAAAGATAATAGTCTTTCTATATAGGAACCTGAAGAGATTTATGTGCATGTATCAGGTATATCAAGCAGGCAAAGCTATTAAATGAGATGAAACATGTCTCTTATTCAAGGCACATGGAGCAGCAACACTCCAAGAAGCCATTTCAGTATACTTGTTTAGCAGAGACTAACTCTGTTCTTATGAAAGGAAGTTGAAATTCTTACAACAAGGAACCTGAAATGTGTATTCTATTTAAAGCCAGGTAAAGACACTTCCCATATCATCTTAAGGAATTGATACAATTTCTCTGTCAGTCAGTCTTCTTGCTTGAAAAGTGAAAGTTCTGCAGAGCCTCCTATAGTGTAATGGTTTTAGTTTTCCCAGAAAAATGAAATATCAAATTATAGGCCATGAAATACAAATTTGTCTAGGGAAGATCCATCTGCATGGAAACTAAAGTCTCCTATAGCTATGAACCCAGACACTTGAACTTAGTTTTTGAATTCAAAACCAAAGGTCTTGTATAGATTCTGGCTGGAGGGTGCCCACTCATTTACCTTCATGAGGACCCTGGGGACACGAACATTACTAGGATATCAGATAAGCCAATCTACTGGTACTTAACAGCAATGTATACAAAATCAGAGCAGACAGGCGATGGAAGACTGATTCCTATAGATGAAAATTTTACAGCTCTTGCTGATCTGCACCCTCACTCCTCCCATAGTTTGTATAATCCTGCAGTGTGGGCACAGCATGTTATTATGAAGGTCAATTTTCCTACTCCTACCTCAAGGAAGGACTCTCTTACATAAACTTCTTCAAAGGCACTGTAAGGAATGTATCTCCCATTCATCTTTGGTCATTTTGTGGGGCTCTGGAGGCTCCTTCTGGTGTGTGCTCCCACTGACCTCATTGAACAAGAACATCCACTAGAATGGTGTGATGAGGATAACAAAATTTTTCAGGAGGTTCTTTTGGAGGTATTTTGGGATACTTGTTCAAATGGCTCCTGAAAATGGCACTGAATTTTCCAGATTTTGAAAAACTGCGTCACCAACTTTATTGGAAAATTCTGTCCTTTTATCATTCTCTGTGTAGGATTTGATGAAATTCTTGTGTGTTTTCAGCTATGAATATAACCTCTTGTTTTCAACTTCTGTCCAAAGCGTCTGCAAATTTTTGTGTTTCCTTAGTCACAAACAGAACAGGAAAATACTGACAAATAAAAAGGGATTAGAAGGAGAAACAAAATAAATAGTTTCATCCCATTGAAGGAGGTAATATACAAAACACAAGAGAAACAAGTCTGCTTACCTGGAACTTGAAAAAAGCTGTGGTAAAGCAAGCTACTTTTTTCAGAAAGAAAAAAAAAAAAAGTGTTTTCTTGCGTCTATTTTCTGGTAGTGCCAAATGCCAGGAGAGAATTAAAAAGAGAGGGCAGGTATTTACAATGCTGATGAAGGAGTAGGTGCTGAAAACATTATGTGTGATTGCAAGAATGGCTTAGTCTAGGCAGCTAGTGACTGCTGTCTGGTATACTGAGCAAGGAAATGGTAGTGCACAACTTGGCAAGGGCTGCAGGGTTCAGCTCTGCTCCTGACTGGCACTGATTAATATCTGTGAAGTGCTGTGGGCTCTGTGCTCTGCCTCATGAGAGGTCAGTTATGCTACTTGCAGAATAAGATTAATATTTCTATCGTGTTTAGCAAGAGGGGAGAAAAAAAGATGAGAATAAACCTGTATTTATTTTCAGCTTTTTCATAAAAAAAGAAGGAAGAGTTCCACTGTGGGTATAACACATATCTACATGCAGGAGGTTTATTGAGGGACCTAAAATGAGACCAGATGCTGCTAATGTAATTGAAAGAGAGACATACACTCTTTTTCCTGTTATAACACTTGTGGCACTCATAGCACTGCAGCAACAGCAAGAAGCACAGGAACTTCATGCAGCTTCCTGTCCCAGCTCCTGCCAGATAGTGTGTCCATTTATGTCATGGCAGGATTTTTACTGTTCATGTTGTCTATGATAAAGATTCTGAATACTCTAAGTGTTTTAGGGAGAGTGAGTGACTAGAGCTTTTAATTCAATCTAAAATCTCCAAGGAAGACATAATTTTTAAATACTTGTAATATTTTCACTTGTCCTTTGTTTGTGCTGTATTTTGTGGTTGTCTCCAACACCTAGGAATTGAACTCTTATGGAAAAGACTAGAAAAGTACATTTTATCTTTCCTATATCTCACTATTTCACAGCATTGGAACCCAAGAATATTATGCATTTTTTCAAAAAGCTACAGATAATTTACACTAAAATAATAAATGTAAATTATACATTGCAATACATATGTAAATCATTTGGAAAAAAATGTTTCTGTTACACGGATAGATATATTCTTCTTCTACAACATGGGAACCGTGCAACTCAATGAAGCATTAAAAAAACCAAAACTAAACCAAAAAAAAAACAAAACAAAACCAACCAAACAAACAAAACACAGAACAAAAAACCCCAAAACATTAATTGCCCTTTTTTCTGGACTACTTCTCAAATTTCTTTCCCTGACCCCCCCCTACTCAGATGCATGCTTACTGTTTCTTGTTGAAAGCAAGAACTCTACTTAATTATAACAGATAGCTCAGGTTTCTTCACTGACACCTACAATCTGTTAAAGCAGAGTTGCCTAACTTCTGAAGCGAGCTGAAAGGAAATATGATAGAATTATAAAAACATATATGTATCAGGATATTCCCATCAGCTTTTGCATTGGGTAGACATGGAAATAAAATATTACTTTAGGCTTCTTCAAAATATAATACATGCACTCAAATGCGGGGCACAAGGAACTCATGTAAAGAACAGTTTTTAATGTTACTTCAGTGGGCAAATCCAAGTACAGCTGCAAACGTAACCACCTTAGAGAGAACACTTCAGATTTCATTTAGAATTAATCTCAACTCTGCATCTGCATTTGGATTTACTTGTGCTTGTTTCTTCCAGTACTCTAGTACTCTTGACATAAATGTTAGATAAAGATTTAACAAAAGTTCAAATTTATCAGATATGTATTTATTTTGGGGACATTACTGCTCTTAAAAGTCTACCTTGCATATATTTTTTATGAGTTGTTATGCAAATCTTTTTTTGGGGAGTAATTTCTGTTTTAATTTACAAAATATTGTTAAATGGATTAAACTGACCCTTTCTTTAACTCTATATTTACTTTACTGGAGTTACACTAGGGACACACTGAAACCCATTTGTCTGATCAAGCATCAGAGAAATATGCTTGGGATATGTTTGGAATTCAATGTCTTTTTGATGCCATCTGAAACTAAAATATAAATTCATGCAAAGATTATCTAGCCTGGCAAGGTGGAGAATTTCATTTCATTAGATAATATAAAATTGAAAAACTTGAAAAAAGCTAGTGAAAAAGGCAAAAATAATGTATATAAAGAAAAAATAATTGATACTTGTTTGGAAACAGTCTTTGCCAACTATTGTAATTTTGAGGATTTTTCTTCCTTTGATCCCTTCCCAAAGGTACTGCATGTAAACATTTAAAGGAGGTATAGAAGAGTCAATGGGCACAAAATAGAGCACAGGAGACTATTTCTGAATATCAGGAAACACGTCTGCAGTGTGAGAAAGTGCCTTTGAACAAATCTACATTGCCTTAAAATTTACTTCCCAAGAATAGTTAGTACATAAGTTAGTAAAAAGAGTCTTGCTGCACAATCATGTTTTAACATAAGATTATAAGGTCAAGACTAACTAGAAAGAAAGAATTCCTTCAATTTGCATTTTGAATCTTTTTGGGAACATTAGCGCATTACTTATCATAGTTCCTATAACATTCAATAACTGATTGTTCTGCCTTTGATTTTTTATGGCAAATTTATACCAAGACATTATTTAGACACATTCACTAACCATTGAGAATTTCAGTATTTCAAAACTGACAATAAAGTCATATTTCTTAAAATCAGTTTTGTCACCTGAGAGCACTGGAAACAATCCTCTAATTTAATGTACTGTCTCAAAACCAGCCTATGCCTCTCCGCATTTCCTGATCAACAGCTTTAAACACAAGATGCAGCATAAATAATAGATGGAAAGTTTATTTAACTCTCTCATTCCCTCATGCACTTCTTCCCTGGATACTATACATGAACTAGATTTGAGATAACTGGACCCACTGTCCCCAAAAAATGACAAAAACTTTTATTTGCAAAATGTAGATTTCTCTTGAAATTCTTTCTTATGACCACTTTTCCTCTACATTTTTCCTGTTTTTCTCCTACTTTTCTTGACTTACTGAGGCTACAAGGTCTTGTGTTCTGCTCTGCTTTTGGCTAAGTGGAGTCGTGAAGTGATTGCAAAACGAAAGCCCTATTTCAAGAGTTTTGTTCTTGAAAATATTTGAAGAGCAAATCAAATTGTATTCAAATAGAATTAATATAATAGGAAATTTTCCTAACATAAAAAAAATATTTTCAAAAATTAGCATGTCTGGAGTTGTTCTAGATGAAACATTTTAATTGGACAGGGATTTGCTGAATTTTGAGTGGTGGAGGAACACGCAGGTCAACTCAATGTGAGTGATAAAGCATAGTTCGATTTATTAGCTCGAACAGCATATACTTATACAGTTCACAATAATTATGCATACCTGTCACCTACTAATTGGTTTAAGCTCTAACAGCACATTTGCATGGTCTTCCTACTTGCAGTTGCTAGCTATGCTTATTCTACATTCTTGCGCTCTTGAAAGCTGTTTGTGAGACTCTGCCAAGGTCGCAGTGACCTTGCTGATTTTACTGAAACAGTCAGCGGTTCCCACCACAGCCTAACCTCACTACTTATGCTAAAGCCTTCAGAACAGGCTCTACTCGTACAACTGCTCTGCAGACTCATGTCCCTTATTTTTAAACCATTCTCCAACAGCTGAACACTTTGTTTCTCACATGGACAATAATTCAGTTGTTAAAATATACAGTCGTCACTGCCTTTGTCTCTCCCACTGAAATGTTCCTGCTACCATTTAGGTTTTTTCCAGGAATCTTAAAGTTACTGCAATCAAATGAGAGAGGCAAATGGAGCAGATGATAGCTGAAGCACTTGTCTGGTATAGTCTTATATTTACAAGATGTTATGTCAAGTTCAAAACCTACTGTTTAAATCCTGTCTGTGTAAAATGTATTTGATTGGCAATGCCCTAAATATGTGCTTTTATTCTTCACAGATTTTGAAATCTATGATAACTTTTCAGATCAGGAGTTGTCTGTGCTTGGTTTACTATCCAATGTAAGCAAATAGGCCTAAGATCTTTCTTCAGTATTTAGAGCCTTCTATTGATTTTTTTTTTTTTTTTTTTTTTTTTTTTCCAAAATCATTGTTGCTTTCAGGCATATTCAGTTGTGGCCACGTGGATTTCTTATATTTAACAGAATTTTTTTTTTTGCTTCACCAGTTGCCAAAACACAACTTGATCAGTTTAAAAAAATGCAAAGGCTCAGTAGAGTTTTAAATCATTTATAAAGTGTTAGCAGGGAGATGAAAAGTGGCTTTAACACATTCACCTGTGACTTTGCCAAAAGACAATGAGAATTAACTTTTTACTGGCTGCCAAGAAAACCCCCCAAAACCTCCCAAGACCCACCACAAAACAAAACAAAACAAAACACACACACACACACAAACCCAAAATAAAATCAACAACAAAAAACCCCACAATCCACAAAACAAACCCACAAAAGCACTGTAAGAACAGTGCTGGTATTAGTCGTTTAAAAATCAGTGTAATGTAGTATAAGGTAATGCAATAGATACTGCTTTCAACTTCTTTGGTGATTGTGAACTAATTGCTTATCCCCCAACTCTTCTCCTTCCTCTGCTGAGCCTCCCCATCACTAGCTGCATAATCATCAGTCCTTGAAGTCAGCAGCAGCCTGGAAACAGAGCAATTAGTTGAAGCACCAAGAGCAGCAGGTGTTAGATGTGTTGCTTTTTTGTGATGTATCAACAGCATTTGTCATGTACTTGCAATAGATTAATACTATACACATGGATTTGCTACAGGCTTTTATTTTCTGTTTGAACAAGGTGAATGCATGTCATCTGTAATTTTTTGCAAAGAGGATTCTCAGGCCAAAGAAGCTGATGGGTCAGATCCCAGGATTCTGCCCCACAACACATACCGTATGGCATCAGAACTCCAAGACGTTTGCTAAAATGTTACTTATCTTATTGAATGTAGTCCTTTTATGTTAGGGCCAGTGGTCTGGATATCCATTATTGTCAGTGGGAATAAATACATTATTTTTTTTCTTTTGAGTGCTTTATGTAAAGTACATATGTAAGTAGACCATTGCTATTCTGAGATAGTATTATGAAATTAATAAAATTGAAAATAAACATTATATGAGTTGGACATCAAACCAAAATAGTCTTGCCTGGATGTAGGGGCAAAAGCAAGTATTATTGGGTAATAGCAAATGACCTGGTTTAGAGTTAATTTCTTGGAATTTTTGTTGTTGCCAGCTACATTACAAAGTCAGAGACACACTTGGGAGGCCTTGAATATGCTTGTCTTTCTTTTTCAGATCTGTAAACTTCAAAAACATGTCCACATAAAGTCTTGTAACTACAGAAGTTATATGACAAGATTCCTTTTAAAGTTGCTGCATTGATCTGTTGAACAAGTGTATCAAGGCAACTTTACAGATACTTCCTCAGGTATGTTTTTCTTTTTCAGTGTGCGTAGTGGAAAAAAGGGAGATAACAGCATTCAAGGAAATAATACTTGTTTGTTTATTAGGAGTTAGTCCACTGAAATGCATGGCAAGAATAAAAATATAACAAAAAAGAAGTATGCTCTGATAATCCAGTCTTGATTAATCAAAATTTTTGTAAAAGGATGTCTCCGGCTTCATCTGCCCTTCATTTTTTCCCCTTGAGTGAAGTTAGATTTTTTCCAATGGCTGGAGACAGATGACAGTAAGGTGAAAAATAAAATTTCTTGTACAGTAGGAGAAAAAGAATAGTATGCATATTGTTACTACATGGCATTCAGTGCAACTGTATTCTAGACCTTCATGCAAAGATAACACTTTACTGAAATGATTTACTATATGCACACACCAAGTCATAGATGCACAGTTTTAATAACAAAGCTATCTTGTAAATGTATTTTACTACAGCTACTGTAGCTTGGGCAATATAAACTAAATTTGTTTTTATAGACAGAAATGCTTATTGAAGTGCAGTAAGTTACATGAAATACAAACTAGAGACACAATAGGCTGCATATTTGTGAACACAGAACAGCTTCTGATGTGAATTTTATCTTGAATTTGCAATTAAAAAATCTGATCAGCAGACTTATAGTACTAGTAACAACAGAAAATTATTTTGTCATGTTTGGACAGATATGATGCAATTGTGTGAACTGTGGTGTTCATTTTTAAGGCATTTTTCGCCACATAAAGATTCCTAAATACAATGAAGATATAAAGTAGCAGTGTTGTTGGGCAGATCATGGAAATGGCAGTATAAAGGGACTCTGTGTCCTATGGAGAAGGTAAAGGAGAATGCAATGGACCATGGTAATAGGGCAGAGAGAAGATGGTGAGACCTGGGGGAAAGCTCCAGAGGGTAGATTCAGGTACGTGTGGGTTTTTTTCTAAGAAAGATTCAAAATTCAACTAGAGTTCATGTATAGGAAAACAAGTTTTGTGCAGAAGTTTTACTTTAAATTGCAAAATTAGTGTTGGTTTTTTTTTTTGTCATTTTTCCTCAAAACAGTAGAATTTCATGTGATTCATCTAAAGAGTAAATGGCTCAATGTAATATGAAAGATACTTCAACATATTTTCTGGACATAAATTTTCCTTTTATTATTCCTACCTAGCAAACATCAAGAACTTAAACCAAGCTCCACTACATAAATTCGTACAAGTATTATTTGTGCTCAGTCAAGTGAAAGAGTATTGCAAGGTATTTAAGGCCACCATGGCTTGTAACAATCAGTGTAAATAAAATAAATATAGAAGACATTTTCCTTAGCAAAATTTACATATGCAACGAGAGAATAAAATCACCCAAACATGCAAACAACAACCTCTGAGTTAAACTAGGCAGAAAGCACCTCAGTTTCCAGAGTGTTTTTGATAAATGTAATTATTTTACACTGACTTTGTCAGATACCACATGTGCTTTCTGAGACAATACCAGTAATGCTCTTCTGTTTGAGTGTGTGATTTTATTTGTGTGTCAACAATTATGTTGAGATCTAGCATATCTCTAGCTCATGAACAAAATTACTGGTGGAAGTAGTAGGAGGAAAAATGTTATGAAAATTCTGGCAAGGACCAATACAGTGGCTGTTCTTCTGCCCACCTGATAGAGGAAGGGGTGCACAACAATGCAGCACCCATCCTAATAACTGCTGTACCACAAAATTTTAAAACAAAACATTGATTTTACTTTTTTCTAAGAAAATGTGTCTTAAATAAACGGACTCTTATACATATTTAGCTTTCTCAAAACTTTACCTGCATCAGAAGAAACCTGTTTCTCAGACAGTTTTTTTTTTTTCCCATTCTTTATTTCAGAAGGAAGGGGAAGAGGGAAGGAAAAGAAAAGCTGTGTCTACGTTAGGATACAGTGCAGACCAAAAGTAATGTATGTATATAATGAAACAGCTGATGGTGAGGACACACTACCAATACTGTATGTGTTCTGGTGTCAGACATGGTTACTTCAAACTCTCTCTTATCTGACCTCATGAGCAACAAGAGCATTTTCTATTCCAAGTAGTTTTTCTTTAGTGCTTTTTTTGTTTTCAGTGATTAGCATAATATCATCGTTTGTTTGTTTCAGAAAGTTTTGTTTAAAATGTTGTCTTTCATATCTTCCTCCTTTTTCATAATGTTTGTAATCGAAACATTCTGTCTTTATATTTGAATTCACTTTCCTCAGGTACAACTGATAGAGACTAATTTTTATTTATGTGTCTACACTTTTAAAAATCCTTTTAGCTGAGCATTTATTTGCAGAGCAATCCTAGCAGAATACCTTCATACCTCCAATTAGCAACAGGTATGTGTGTATTTTGCATTAATGCAAGAAAAAAAATCATCTTTTGAAACCCTATCTCTTTATGTGGCAACAAACTCGAGCATGTAAACATTTATATGAGTAAGTATTACTACCAAAATGCAGTTTAGGATTTTTCTTAACAGTCTGACCCTGAAGTCATTGCTTTGATCTGGTTTTGTAATATTTTTTTCATATTTATGAATGTTTTAGCAAACAAATTTATTGTCCAGTGTGCGAAGAATTGAAAATGTATCTATTTATACTAGTATACATCTATGGGTATGTCTACATCAATATACTGGTTTGGAAAATTAACCCATGTTCAAAAAAAATCTTTTGATCCTTTCCATTTATTATGTTTTTATTCATATCACAGATCAGTATTAGAGTATGCAAAATGAATTCCTCTAGGATAAAACTAGATGCAAAGATTTGCTCCAACAGCTAAAGTGAGTTCAGTCAATCAAATTAGAGAAGAACTAGCATGAATTAAAACCTTCCAAAAGGTTGTAGAGTAAAAAGAACTGGTCACCAGCTGTTTTTACCTACAAATCTGCAATTGGTAGTCCTCGCTGTTTGCTAGTATAGACTTAACCTTGGAAATTCTATGGTACTCGTTTATGAATCTAATTTGTTCTTGTTTCTAGGACAGGCAAATATAAATATAAATTTAAATTGCTAAAATATGAAACTCTATGAGAAAATAACATAAAGTTTTCCCACAGCAGATCCACAGTCATGAACAGGGCAAAAAATTCTTACAGTAATTCATCTGGAGACACATAACAAACAAACACTCAGTGAGCCTGCAGATTGCTAAACTGTTTGATCCTTAAAGATTTTTACAGTAGTTTAAGCTTGTCATGCCTTGATTCAGAAATGTGCATAGCAGAATGCAGGAAGTCTGGGAACAGTTTTAACATTTATGTCTGTTTGTTTCTTGCCTGGTCGTGAGTGGTGTTCCCCAGGGTTCAGTATTATGGCCAGTTTCGTTTAATCTCTTTATCCATGATCTGGATGAGAGGATGGATTGTACCCTCAGTAAGTTTGCAGATGACACCAAGTTGAGCAGGCATGTTGATCTGCTGGAGGGTAGGCTCTACAGAGAGATCTGGGCCAGCTGAAGCCAACTGTATGAGGTTCAACAAGGCCAAGTGTTGGGTCCTGCACTTGGGTCACAACAACCCCATGCAATGCTACTGCCTCATGGAAGAGTGGATGGAAAGATGCTTGGCAGAAAAGGACCTCACAGCGTTGGTCAACAGCCAGCTGAACATGAGCCAGCAGTGTGCCCAGGTGGCCAAGAAAGCCAATACCATCCTGGTTGCATCAACAATGGTGGGGCGAGCAGACTAGGGAAGTGACCTTCCCCCTGTACTCAGCACTGGTGAGGCCGCACCTTGAATACTGTGTTCAGTTTTGGGCCCCCCACTACAGGAAAAACATTGAGGTGCTGGAGAGAGTTCAGAGGAGGGTGACAAAGCTGATGAAGATTCTGGAGCACAAGTCTGATGAGGAGCAGCTGAGGGAACTGGGACTGTTTAGCCTGGAGAGGAGGAGGCTGGGGGGAGACCTTGTCACTCTACAACTGCCTGAAAAGAGGGTGTAACAAGATGGGTGTTTGTCACTTTTTCCAGGAAACAAATTATAAGACAAAAGGACATGGCCTCAAGTTGTACCAGGGGAGGTTTAGATTGTACATTAGGAAAAAATTCTTCACCAAAAGGGTTGTCAGGCACTGGAACAGGCTGCCCAGGGAAGTGTTTGAGTCAGCAGCCCTGGAGATATTTAAAAAACATGTAGATATGGCACTTTAGGACATGTTTTAGAGGTAGCTTGGCAGTATTAGTATAACAGTCAGACTCAATGATATTAAAGGTCTTTTCCAATCTACATGATTCTATGAATCTTGGATCATGGATTTGAAATTTTCTAGGGCAGATAAGAACTAATTTTGGCAGGGGTAGATGTGTAGGCTTCTTAACACCTCAGTAGTAACATTCATATGAGTGAAAATTGCTGTGAATTTTCAGCTATTAGGAGGACTTTCTTAGAGGTTGAAGAAAGGAATAGCTGTTTTGACCTGGAAAACACAAAAATTATGTAGCATCAAGCAAATCTTAAGAATCTAATTCTAAAATGCCAGCAGGTGTGTGGTTGTAAGGCCTCTGAAGGAGTAGACTCCACTAATTTATACAGAAAAATAGAGTGATCATTTGTTTTCTTATAAAATTGACCATGGCTCAGTGTGATGTCTTTGCCTTCTTGATGCAAGGATTATAACGATACAAGAAGAGTCTTACAGTCCATGAAGATTCTGCAAATGGGAAAGAAATTCAGGCTTTATTTCCTAAACCTGGAACACATTCAAACATCTCCTCTGTCACAAGTTGCTTAAAGGGAATACAAATTTACTCACAATACCTAAGCCAAGATGATAAGGAGAAATTTTGCTGATTTAATTCAAAGGTCTGGACATTTTGACTTTAGTTACAAAAATGTCCTTAGGAATAGTTTTCCTCTCCTAATCAGCTCTGATATTTTAAAGGAACTTCACAATATGAGTCAAAAGCTTTAAAAGCCACCACTGATGCTGCAAATGTGTGAAACAGTTTAGAAACATTGTAACTTTCTTAGCACTTTTTATGAATTATTTAAAGCCACAGAATTTAAATTTGAGAATGTTTTTCAAAATTGCAATGCAGTTTTCTTAATACGATGATCATGTTGATTAGATTGTTTCCAACCTAATTTAAGAGAAGCTCAACCAAAGAATGATAGAGATTGCTGAAAGAGGGGAGTTTGTAGTTGAGGGATAAGACAGAAGAATGGTCATTAGAAGCAGAAGAGAGAGTATAAATCTCTGAAGACTTTTTTTTTTTTTTTTTAAGCAAGGAACTGGAAGAGAAGCTCAGATTGCCTGAATAACCTGTGTAATTGTAATTTACAGAATCTTTATGCAGATCAGTTCTATACACTCCTCCGTAATATTCACAACAAACCGAAAGAAAAGGTCATAGATTAAGACTGCATGGTTACCCTCAGGTGGTCCAGGAGCCATCACTGTGGCAATCAAGATGACTTCGTACATCAAATAGTCCTGAAGATTTTAACTTTCAACTAGTTTCTGAGAAAATTAGAAATTTTAGAGAGGAAAAAAAAAATCCTGCTTTAATCTTTCCAAAGAATTGTCAGTTTAAGAGTTTAAATCATTAACTATCATTTTTTTTAAAAGAAATTTTGTACTAAGTTTTCTCATTTATTCTTTCAGTTCATCAGTGATGTGTTTTTATCTTTCCTGTTAATTAATATTTAAGTTAATTAGTTCATGTAAACACTGCATAATCAAATGATCTTTGATAAATTAAATGCATTAACTTTAAATAATTTTACTGCACTGGAATGTTTTCCAGTCCTTGAATCACTATTGCCTAACTTTTATAAAAGAATATTTAATGAATTATGGCAAACAAACACAGGTGTGGATGGTTTTTGTAGTCATGGTTTGATGTACTTATGTGAGAGGTCACGATGTTATAGTGCAATTTACTCACACATGATATATTCTACCAGTGGCTAAAGATGGTATTTGACTCTACTATTACAATGCTAACCCAAGTTAAGCTAATTATTTCTTTGCTTCTTATGGTAAATATCAATTCTGAACTTCTTTGTTCTAGTTAAAACACACTTTTTTCCCCTAATATGTTGGATTAGCAAAAGCCAGTTTCCAAGTTATAAGTCACATAGTAACAATGATCTTCTTATCTGTCAGTTCTCTAATTTTGGTCTCTTGCAGAATTTATAATTGCTGCCTTTCTGATATTTGATAAAATGTGTTAATTTTTATAATGCCAAGATCCATTTACTGTTATTCCTTGTTTCTTCTTTACCAGTAATACATCTGATTGAACCTATTTATATTTTTACTTAACCTATTAGGCTGTTATTCTAATGAAGTTAGTTAAGTTACTCTAGTTAGTGCATGACATCTTCTTTTTATATATCTTGAACCCAACTGTGAAATTCTCTGTAGGGTGAAAAGTAGAAATCAAATTTGTACAGGAGTTTGGGATACTAAATACAATGCTGTTTATCAAATGAATTGGTAATCTCTTCAAGAAAATAAGAAGAGTAAATAAGATTCGCTCTCACCACATTTAATTGGCATTAATAAAGCTCTAATTTCCAGCTAATCAAGTTCTACATTATCCTTTTGGTTTTTTTGTTTTGTTTTTGTTTGTTGTTTGTTTGTTTGTTTGTTTTCCTGGGCTTCATCTTGTTTACTTTAAGATTTTCTCTCGTCTTCTGCAAGGATTTATTAATAAGCAATCATCTTCATTGTGGTGAATATGAAAATTACTTTAAATTAATACTAAGTTAAACTACAGGAATAGCGTGCTCTAGTAACAGAATGTGTAGGCACAGGTCTTTAAGGAACTTTCTAAGTCTTCAACTACTGGCAAACCATACAGATAACTTCTTCAAAATAACTATCTAGCCTTCCCAATTTATTCAAAACTCTCTAAAATCCTACATAGTTGTAATTGAACATACTTGGAGTTACTACTTTTGAACTGTAATGTAGATTGTCTCTAAGTTGATGTATATATTAGAAAGATGGCATTTGAGAACAATTCAAATAGAAATTATTTTATTAGTTTTCTAATCTGTATGTTCAGTAACAAGAAATGGATGAACTGCTAGAACTTCCAAAGAAAGGTTAGCTTCCCCATCTTGTCAGGTTTACTTTTGTTTTTTGTGATAACTCTTCTTTGGTTCTCAGATGTTGTAAATCCACCATACTATCACCAAAGACATTTGCTAGAAGCTGTTAATGGTGTACTATTGAATATCTAGCCTTACCTAAGAACATACAATACTTTTCACAGCATTTCATAAAATTCATTACATTTGTGCACAGAATAATATGTACAATAATGTATATGCTGCTTATTAAAATTTCCATATCATATCACCTTTTAAAAAGGTAGACTCTGGCTTCCAAAACCTTTAAATCATAAACATAATTTATGCATATGCATTTCAGATTGTACATATTACATTGATAGTTTAAAGAAAATTCGTAGATTTTCTTTATTTATAATTTTGTGTATGTATTTCCCAGAAATGTGGAAACATTTAAAGGACAACAATGCCAAAAATCATCATTTCCACAATGGGAAATGAAATGTAAGATGGTAATTAGGCTAAGTGCCCAAGAAACCCTCTAAGTGTATCAGAAGCTGAAAGAATGAGAGTTTTACTTACCTTTTGTGTAGCAGAAGAGACACTTGAGGCCAGATTCACATTTGTATTTTAAAAAGTTAAATTCTACTTATCACCTACTCATTTTGCATGTGCCTGAAACTGTGTTCAATTCCCTGTTTTCAGACATCATCTAACACTGCAGATGACAAAAAAATCTTACATATGTCACAGTTTTTGCCAATAAATTCCTTCATGCTTGACAGGATCCCAGCAAACATCCACCCTGAAAGTTCACCAGGTGCTATGTCCCATCTCTATCAGGATATACACGTCCTGTTCCTTGGACTATCTTTCCTGAAAACCTGATCAAAACTCAGCCTAGAGATAACCCTTACTGGTCCATTGATCATCTGAGCATTCATCAGCGCCAGATCAGTGTCCTGGCTGAGGAGTCAAAGCCCACACAAATACTCCAGCTCCAGCCCTTACTGCCCTACCAGGGCAACCAGCCTCCAGTGTCCTGTTGAGGCTCTTTCACCTTTGTCCTTGTTTTTCTAAAAACAAGCCCAGTTTCTCTTTTAGTGAATTTTTCTTTCAGCTAAGTTCTCCTAAGTAACTGCACTTTTCTGAAGTTGAATACAAGTTTTGGTAGACATAGCAATGGAATGGAAGGTTGCTGATAAGGATGCATGTCCCGTAAGTGAGAGGGGCGAGGAGGAGCAAACTGAACAGGTGATTAAAACTGACCAACTAAGTATTCCATCCCATCCCATCCATGTCATAATACCATATAAAAGTGGGCAATCACAAGGGTCTCCTTGCTCTTCTTCGACTATGGCTGACATCTGGGGAGGACCCTGCCTGCCATCCCTGCAGATCTGAGGCCGAGTGACAGACCCTGCATCCTTGAATCCAGTTCCAGTTTGTTGCAGAGTCCAACCTAGGACTTCCAAGTACCTGCCCTACAGTTACTGGAGCAGTGCTGAGCTTTGACAGGGAATTCAAATTGGTTTTGTATATTTTGTATTATTTACTCTGTTTTATTAGTAGCATTAGTAAAACATTTTTTTTTTACTTTTTCTAACTTGCAAGTCCTCTCTCTCTCTTTGCGTCTCTTTGCCCACCTATTGCCTTTACTTAGAGGGAAGGGGGGTGCTGATGGCAGCGGGGGCAAGGGGATGGGGTTGACAAAGCATCTGCTGCTGTTTATTGTCACTCTGCAATCTAACTTTGACAACCTGGCATAGGAAATCTAAATATCTGTTAGATCAGAAGGAAAACAGAAAGCTGATGTTTGGATGTAGCAATACTGTAGAGAGAGCACTGTGTTTCAGAGACTGGGTTTACCTTTTGTATCTAAATTACCCTTGTGTCCTAAATATAGATTAAAAGATTTAGGTATCATGCAAATTCTGTAGAATACATATGTATATGGAGGAAGGCATTTATATGAGATGAAATGTAGTGCAATAATTGACACTCTGAACTTCGATTCTCAGTGCTTGCTTAAGTGAGATGAATTCAGATCCAGAACAAAGAAAGGATTGTCAAGACTTACAAATTTAACAAAGTGAAAAAAAAAATCTAACTAAAATATATACCCAACAAGAAGGTGGGAGGCACATATATACTTTAAAAAACATAATTTTGTTGTTTCTATAACTTACAAGACTTGCATTGATGACGGGTAATTTGAAAAAAAAAAAAAGGTTTATTTTTTAGGGCTATTTTTTCCAAGGAAACTTGACAAATCCGTTAAAATACTATGATTGTGTGAAAAGATAACTGTCAGAAAGAAGAAGATGATATTTACTTGAATATTTACAGAGTCCTAGCAATACCTCTCATGAGACTATTAAATATATTTAGGAAGTGAAGAAGAAAAGTTAAGTAAAGCCATAAAAACAGGGAAGAGAAAATATATAAAGCAAAGATAGTTTATCTTCTTTCAATAGGCAAATAGCATCAAAAGTTTGAAGATCTTCATGAAATGTACAAGTGTTTGGTTAGTTCTGATAAAGAAGACTGTGAGTAACTCCAAAAGCAGAAGAAGGTGTATGTAACAGGAATAATTTGAAAAATTTGCACAAATGTTTTTGCTTTGTTTTTCAAAGTGATATTGTTTTAGGCAGTACTGCCCCAATTATGGACATAATAAATACATTTGGTCATGTGTCTTTCAGTAAATTTCTGTTAACATCAACGGGATTATTCTAGGAGTTCATATTGCATTCTGGAGAGCACATCTTATTTAAGAATCCCTAGGAAAGATGGGCATGTCAGCAGATTCAAAGTAGTCTGCAATTAACATGGGATACAGGTACTATCAATGAACTAAGGATTAACCAAACACTCTAGATTTAGTTGTTCTTCCCACACAAAGTGGCAAAAATCGAATGGTTATTGGGCTTCCAAATAAATGTACACAAAGCTGTCTTTGAGCTAGGAAGAATTATGTGTGGAGATGTACCACATGGGTGATAAGCTAACAGTGTTTATGTGCTTAATTTAGGACATGGATAGGCAGTTAATTATTTGGATATGGACACATCCACATTAAAAAAAAAAAGGGGAGGGTGGGAGAAATTTAGACCTGCAATTTTTAAAGTTCTAATTATAACAGCTGTTTTCACAGATATTCAAAGACTTTTTCCATAGACGAATTACTCTGATTCCATATTTCTGAATCAGAATGACTCACATTTCATTACTATTTGAAGATGAAGGTCTCCTGTCAGTAATGCTTGAGTAGCATACTGCCAATAACTTTGCTTATGCATATGTGCAGCTTGAAATAAACTGCTAGCTCTTGAGTGTCTACATTTGTGACAATCTGTGAAGAAACCACAGTATACTCTTAAGAACTGCATCAATGATTCTATGTAAGGTGAGTGGTTTAATCTACATACCAAGGATGCAAGAGTATGTTGTGACTCAGGACTCCAGTTCATCCTGAGATCAAGTCAAATGGCTCAAAGCCACACAGGAAGGCAAGGAAGCACAGAGACTTCCAGGTGCTATCCAGCAAATTGCTGTACAAGGCAAAGGGTTTCATTCTTCCATGTAGTTACTTCAGGGTAGGAAGGAACACAGCAATTTGGTCTAAATCATTTCTCATTCACTGTGACAAGTGTCTGAGGATCTTTGATATGGGATCAGCTGTGTCACATGTCTGAAATACATATAATTACCCGGATCAAAACCCAGTAATGCAGACTGCAGACTTTAACTAAGGAAAAGGAATTATGCTGGTATAATTGAGTTTATATGTGTGTTTGTATGTGTTTCTGGTAAGCTCAGGACCACAGGTAGAATTTTGAGACATATACGGATGTAGTCTCCAGATGGCATTCACGTATCCTTTGTGAACGCTAAAATTAACCTCTTGGGAGAACTTTCTGTTATTACACAACGAAATACTTCTGTTTTGTGATTGACAGGAAGGAATTCTGACTCCATGTCCCCTACTGAAAAGATTTAAGAAACCTGAACGGGCTTCAGTGAACAAATGTCAGTGCCATATACTGTTTCATCTCACTTCAGAGGTGACAAGAACTTGTGTAACCCTCAATTTTTTTTAGTGTAATGAAGTTTGGAGAGTGAAATTAAGGTCTGCTGTCTGACTGCATGACTTTTACTTCTGTTTTAACTAGATGTCATTTTATTACCTTAATGTCCTCTGAATATTTTCCAGGTTCCAAATATTGACAGAAGGATCCTGATTTGTATTGCCATATGCACTGCAGGGGACAGTTAGGGCCCTGAAAGCCCTTCTCTCAGTGCTTGTGCATTAATCCAGAAAAAGTGCAACATAAAATCCTAATAGTTCACAGAATGATTGGCAAAGATCTGTTGATCCTTCTAGCACTGCTTCTCATTCATGCATTAAATGACTTCTTTAAATGTCTTGAGTAACACATTTTTGTCAAGAAGCATTGTGTATTAGCACTGTCATATTTAAAGTGTCAGCTATAGAAATACCACTTCTGCTGCTTCTCTTCCCTCCAGCAGCTCTCGGCTTCCTCCCCCTCACCATCCCCCAGTTACGACAATGCAAAGGGACTCAACAGATAAGGCTTTTGCTTTAGAAAAACAATTTAAATAGTATCAGGAGTTCAAACACAATAAAGACGTCCTGAAATGAGGCACTGAATCTAGCATACCAGTGTGGTTGCAAATCTGAGGCTTCCAAAGCTGATCACATTACAGAGGTCACTTAGAGATCTCTGATTCAAATTTCAGGAGATCTTATACCTGTGTATACTTGCAGGAGAACAGGCTCTCAGAATGTTGTCCATAGAGACAATAATTGCAGCAAATGCAACATCAATAATTTCCTGGTGACTCATTTTTTTTTACAGGATAATTCATGTAGAAGTTGCAAGCTAAGATATATACGAATCCTAAAATGAATTCTGCAGTCCTAGATGATTTAGGATTAAAATACATTGTGCATTTTCTTCAATAAATAATTTTGGAGTCACAGCTGGCCAGAGGCTGGTGTTAAACCAACTCATGCACTCCCAGTTAATAGCAGTTCGTTTGACAGCTATGAATATCAGGGCCACTAAATTCAAGTATGTTTTCTGCAATGCATTGGTGAAGAAGGATGTTTAATAGCCTATGTCTTGATAGGGCAATAACCCACAAACTTGTCAGCTGTGAGAAGTTAATGCAGTATGCCTCTGGTGGTAAAGAAACCATGTGGTGCTTCTCTTACCTCGATAGGGAAGCTTTCATCTCTACTGTGAAGAGGTCAAAAATAAACCAAAAAATCGAATGTGAAAGCGACGATAATCAGAATTAGTAAAGGAGCTGGAAAAATTATAGGTTACTTGCCACTGTTAATTGTAGGGTTTGAGCATTTTGTTTTAATTCCAAACATCTATGTGAGAGGAACCACTAATTAACCTCATTCGGTACCAACCCATGAATTGTATATTGCACACTTTTTGCTGATAATAGGCCAGGCTGTGCTAAGAAAGGAACATGTTAGAGTAGCATGTCACTGAAAAGAAAGAAGGGGTGGATTCTTAAACCATGGTATTCATACATAAGATGATCCTTTTCTTCTTGTACTGACCCTTTGACACCTTCTGTCAAAGGCATGAATTCACTTTAGATATTTGGGCTATAGCCCAATTACTATATTGATCCAAGCACATTCTCTGCATCACTTTTAGGGTTTGGGTAAACATTATTATGTTTAAAACCGTTTATTTCAACCTTGTAAAACTGTCACTGCTCTAGTAAAATAATTCTATATTTTTTGAGCTCTCAAAAGAGAAATGGTAGAGGAACTCTGTATTTAGGCTGAAACAAGCTACCCCCACATCTGATGGGTGAAGGACCTATGCCAGCCATAGTCAGGTGGTGTAATTGAATCCAGGTCTTCTATGGTTTTACTTTTGCCTGTAGGTAGGTATGATCTTTACAAAGCAGAATATTTTGTTGCAGTGGCAGGAAAAGAAGGCACGTGTGCATTGAGTGGTCCCTGACAGCATTGAAAATAGGTGACAAGGCTCCCCATCATATAGTCTCCCATTTGTTGAACTCAGAATAATTTAGTTCCTTTCACTGTTTGGTTTTATTTCACATTTCTAAGCAGTCAAAAGATACTAAAGCATGTATAAAAATAGATTTATGGAAAGCTTACACATATTTATGAAATCTTAGGTGTTATATTACATTATTATTAAGCTGCCTTATACCTAATTCTAAAATCTTAATACTATATGATTATTATTTTTAAGAGTTTTAAAATATTATTTTAAAATTAAATATTATTTGGTAAAGTAGTATCTACAATGAACAAAATCTTTTAATTATGAAATTAATTTATAGTGAAACTCAGCTATTTCCCTTCATTTTAGTCTCATTATGTGCAGAAATTCTTATATTTCTTGAACTGAAAATATTGTAATTTATCTACTTCTAAAAGCACAGCCTATAAAGACATTTAGGCTTCTGTTGCCTGTTTTAATGCTTCACTGACCACTATTTATCACAGGAACTTTGTGATTTCATTGGAAATCTTGTGGCTAAAACCTTCTGTGGATGTGACCTTTTTGTTACGTGTCTATTTGATTGCAGCCAGTCTCTCCAGGATTTTTTACAGTTTCCTCTAGGTATCTGCAAGAGACAGATGAGTCCTCCCAGTATTCACTAGGAATGAATTAGGAGAGAATCTGCTATATACATTTCAAATAACTAAGTAAACATAAAAAACAAACAAACAAACAAACAAACAAAAAAACATGTGTAAGGGGGTGAAGCATGGGGATAGACCAGTAGCTGAAGTATCAGGGGGCAAAGTAGGCTATTTGGAGATGAATAACTCAAGGACAGTCTGCTTGGTTTACTTTGGCAACATAGACCTATTTTAAGCATGATAGACTTTGTCTCCAAATTAGCCATTTTCTTTATGCAACATTGATCACTCTTTAAATTATCTGCATAACTATAAATATTCTTCTTAAACAGAGTATGATGTGCTAGTGCATTCAAAGACCTGAAGAAACATTTGTGGATATGTGGAAAGAACAATATTTTTCATATTTCTACTTGAAAAAAAAAAAGCATGCAATTGTGAATTTAAAATAGCTTTGTAAATGTGCCAAGAATATAAGTAAAATAATTAGTAAAACTATGAACATTAAGAATTCCTCCATGAGTATTTATTAGATGTTTTCATGTGTATGAACTATAGTCTTACCTACTGCTTTTATGTTTAGTTTCTGAAATATTTTGGAACTGAATTCAGCTGACAGAAATATTACCTAACCAGCAGTTCAAAATCCTCATAATCATGTCTGTTAAACTGGAAGCTACATAGACTGAATCTTCAGAATAGTCATAAATAAGCATTCTTAGTTGTATTTCAAATCTGCAGGATATGTGAAGAAAATTCCTACTGTCTGCATAATAACTACATTTAGGAATAATAAAAGTGATTTCCAATAGATTCATTTTAGGGTTACATTCATTTTAGGATTAATTCTGAGCTCCTTTACTTCAGACTAGTACTTGTATGCATTTTTACGCCTAAAGATTGTATACTTAGAGAATCCCATTCAGAGGTGTGGCAAGGAAGGTATCAGCACTACTAAAAGGAAGAAAATGAGTTACTGTACAATCAGCAACATGCATGCCTTTTGTCTTCTATGTCTGTAAATTAAGCGCTGAGCCATTTGAAGTCAACTGCTTCTGCTGCAAATGAACTGGCACATATGAGTCACTGACTTAGCTCCAGTCAAAGCTCTTAATACAACTGTGGTTTGCAGTTTGTTGCAAAAGCATGTATTGCTTCAAATTGTGCACATATTCAGGAAAGAAAATATGATGAATGAGGTCCCTTTTGTGGAACCTGGTGAATGGGATGGCTGCTGGACTCTGTCTTGTTATGTGCAGAACTAGAGCAGTGGGCTTTGAGGGAAAGTGAAGGGGAGTGACAGAGTTTTGTATCCAGCACACACCACTGCTGGTGTTGCACAGTGCTTTAACCTATATAAAGCTAACCAACTTATACTTGTAAGTCAGCAGTTTCTCACTTGTAGCACTATAGTCTGCCTTTCATTTTGTATGCAGCCTACCACATACACAACCCTAGGTTGCAGTACCTTTTACTTTTTTATTCCAGAGGGCTCTTATCCTCACAGCCTCACACTGGCAGATTCAGGAAACATTATTACATCTGTAAAGTCAGGTTTTGTAGGAAGTGATTGCCTCTGAAATGTGAATTTTCCCTTTCCAGCCCTTGCTACGAAATAAATAAAGCATAATAGATAACTCTAGCAGATAACTGCCATACAGGTAGCCAATAAATGTTTGTTGATAAAGCAGGTACATAAAGCTAAACAGCCAACTGATGTATACAACACCTGTGCCTGATAAAAGTGTGTTCTCATAAGCACTATTATCATAATGTAAGAGTCCTGATGAAACTATATTTTTACTGTGGAAAAAATTATTCAGAACACCTTCTGCAATAGAAAGTATACCCAGATAAGGATGATAAGTTGGGGAGGTCCCTACCAGTTCGTTTGTTGGCCTCTGAGCTGGAGAATTTTCCCTGGTCTTCCTTCCCATTTTCATTCCCCTTTCGCTTTCCCTTGGCTTGTTAGGCTACAATGCTCTTTGCTGAATACACTCATGGCCTAGACCAGAAACAACTCCTTGTCCTTGGTTGATAAGTGTTTTGAAGACAGTCATTTCATCTCAGTTGAGTCTAAAGACTGTGTGTTAATGTGGTAAACTAAATAAAATTGTCACAGAAAAGAAAATGGGTAAATATATTCCTTCAAATACTATTAGGCAATATTCCTGTGACAAAATAGAACTATTCAGGCACCTACCAATATTTTATCTAATATCAGGATTCTATATTAGACTTTTTTCCAGATAGTCAGTACCAACTGGGTTGGCACTGCTGGATTTTCTTATAGTTTTTTTCATAGATTAAACAATTAATTGTGATTTAACAGAAGTATAATTTGTAAATATAAGTCATATTACTGAACAATGCAATGTAGAGGTTAAATGAAATATATTTAAATTTTTTTTTTTTTTTTGGTCTTCTGTCTTACACTGAAAGAAATATTACTTCTTGCTGCCAGGCAGCTGCCAATTTACTGCACAAAATTTATGGTCTCTCTTAACATACCTCACAAGACTTTGTCATATAATTAGTCTTTAAAAATAATTTCAAGGTCTTTCTGTACAATGGCAGCCCAATCATGTGCTAATGTAAATCAAGGGAAGACATAGTCCTCTTCTTTTTTTAACATATTACTCAGAAAATACTAATAAAAGGATTATAGACTAGACTATTGACTCCCTGGTTACTTAGAAAACTACAGAACTTTCTAGAGATTTGTTACACAAAATACAAGGAATCAATCCCCTAATTATTTCTACATACAGTTAATTTTAAGCAAAAAGTCTGAAAGATTGCTCACAGGTTAGGGTAGAATGACAGTTGCATTAACCTAATACTTAGGGAAACCCAGTCAGACACAAAGAGCTCTGTGAGCTAAATGCTGTACAAGCATAACATATAGAGTCAGAGGGCTTCTAGGCAAGGCAGAGGTGAAGAAAGGTGGAATGACATGGGGAATGGAAACCAAAAGATACTTCTGGTTTCAGGATATCAGTAGCTGAACTCCAGTAATCTTTTGGAGGATGTCAAAGCAAAAAGGAGATTTAAGTGCAACATAAAGTAAGATCACAGTATCCCCTTGGACATGTTCCTGTGCGACCTCACCTAGGTGTTCCTGCTCCAGCAGGGGGATTGGACTGGATGATCTTTTGAGGTCCCTTCCAATCCCAAACATACTGTGATACTGTGATATGTGTAGGGAAATTTCATCACCCAAAAAGGCAAAACTGCTTGAAAAATTTATCCTCGTAGAAACGGAAGCTGATTATCTGAACCTAATGTTAGTGAGAGTTAGGCCTCTAGGCCTGAGTAGGAAACCATGAGTATGAAGAAAGCAGACTGAAAAGATTTTTGAAGGGGAAGATACACTGATGTAGTGGTGGAGGTGGCAAGGTGTTGATAGTAGGGGTGCTGAAGGGGTGGCCTCTGGGAAGAGGTTAGGGGCTGCCCTGTGCCAGACAAAACCATCAGTGCAACACACCCCCCACAGGCTATCAGCTGAGTCAGTGGCACCTCAGTGAAGACATATTTAAGGAAGGTCAGAAAACACTGCACAGAGAAGAGAAATAGGGAAAAAGAAAAAGAAATATGGAAAAAGAGAAACTGTAGTGGGAGCATCAAGATCAGAGAAGGAGGGAGAGGAGCTGTTCGAGGTGCTAGAGCAGAGATTGCTTTGTAGCCACATAGGACAGCCCATGCTGGACCAGATCTATCCTGAAGATCTGCAGCCTATGGGAAGGACACATGCTGGAATGCCATAAAAGTGTGGGAAGAAAGGAGCAGCTGAGAGGAACTGTTAAGGTCTACTGTAACCCCCCTATTCCCCATCCCCTTTGTGCTGTGTGGGGAGGTGGGAGGTAGAGGACTTGGGAGTAAAGGAGTAAAGCTAAGCCTGGGAAAGGAGGGATGGGGAAAGGTATTGTTTCAATGTTTGTCTCAATATCTTACTATCCAAATATATTTTAACTGACAAGAAATAAATTGATTTTCCCCAAGTTGAGTCTTTCTTACCCATGATGATAACAGGTAAGCAATCTCCTTGTCTATCTCAATCCACAAGCTTTCTCATCACATTTTCTCTCCCTTTTCTCTTGAGGAAGGGGAATAGGAGAGAAACTGGATGGCATTTTGGTCCTTAGACAAGGCTAACCTAGCACAGTAGTTTATATGATGGAGAATACAAGTCATGAGAAAGACAGCCAGAGAAGAAATACGGTAATTCTGACACACACACACACAGACATATATATATACACATATATATATATATATATATATATATAAATAAATAAATATATATGTAAAATTGGAGTATTCTGAATAGCTATCACAAAGACAACTGCTTATGTGCACCATAATGGAAGATGTTGCCATAGTCAAAAGTAAAATTATATGACCTTGGTAAAATTTATAGATATATTAAATAGGGAAAGAATGGACATGACAAGTTAGAAAGATCAACATCAAAGATCACTCTGGTTGTAGATTTGATAATGCTGTCCACAGTGATACAGAAGGGATCTAAGGGTTTCAACACAGAAGGCTAAGATCTACTTTTTAGTCTTACTGAGTCTTATGTAATGAGTAGTTAACTATGATAGATTTCAGAGAGACAATGAGAGATTTTGAACAGAAGCAATAGCTACCTAAAAAATATTTGTATAACATGTATACAAAATCTGAGATTGAATATATGCTTGTGCAGAGGCCAGTCTTGCAAAAAGTCACAGGATCATGTTCTGAATGCATTGCTTTGAGCTGGAGAAATAAGCTTCAATATAAATAGTTAACTCCTTATATTTATCTTTTAGCCTCTCAGTATTAATATTATCGAAGTTTACTTTCATAGTTGTAGGTTTCTGCTAATAAGTCAAATATCTGGCTTTATTTTTTTTTCTGTCAGTTTAATTTCTGGTTAGACTAATAAAACATGGCATATATCTTTCCAACAGAGTAACATTATTATTGGTATCCACATTACAAATGAATTCATTAATATTCTCATCACAAAACCCAAGTTCATTATCTGATAAGACAAAAATTTCTTCAGATACATCCCGAGGTATTTGATTTGCCTTATTTATATTCTCAGTAGGCAACTTTGTCTCACTTGCTGGAGATGAGTATAAGTAAATTGTGATTCTTCTTATTACTTTATCCTGATTGAGAATTTTTTCTGTCCTTTATGATGTGGAATCCTTATTTGTTTTCTTCTCCCTTTGTTTAATTGGTTTGTTACTCTTGAGATACAGTATATATTCCATTATTGACTATGAAAAACAGGTTCTAATTTTTGAAACATGTAGTTTATATTCAGCAATACAGTAAATTCTAAACCATATCAGGTAAATAATCAAAACAAACAAAAGAATAACTCATTTTAGTATATATTTGCTGTGACATGTTTAGTACTGAATTCTTGATGACCATATTATTAAATCTGTACAGAAAACTTACATGCAGGGTAGGCAGGTTTTTTGCATTTAGTCTTAGCTTTCTCTGTATCAAGATATGTAGTTTTTCCTGTTAATATAAACTTTTTATCCCATCTCCTGTTCAATGTAGTCCCACTCCGTGCCAGTACATGCAGAAACTTGTTCCAGACCTTAATTAATATCCGAATATATGCCCCCAAATAAGAAAGTAGACTATACTTAGAATATAGAGACTTTAGGAAATTAGAATTTCTCAATAAACATCTTTATTTTCAGCATTACTCCATGGTATTTTCTCAGGAGTCTATGCAGTCCTATCTTCAGAAGTACTACAAAATTGCAGATTATTGTAGCCAGTGGTAGAAGTGCCCTAAAGGACACTTCATTGCCACACACCCAGGCCAATAAAATATTAGAAAGCATCAGGCTGTTAAAAGGAGTGAGGTAGCTACAATTGCTCCGCATGTTATTTCCCCATTTTACTTACAGAGATCCACATCTTTATTCAGTTATTCCCATAAAAGTGTTCAGTACCACTGTGAGACACCTGAGGGTACATAAAAGGACTGTGTGGGTTCTGACAGAGGAAGTACAAATGCTACAGAAGGCCGGTGACATTTTGTCATAACAACTGGAAGCCAGGTGGACCTCCAAGAATATCTGGAGTCATGCCAATTGCTTACTTCTACAGAAGTAAATTGAATCCAGGGTGTGATTCGGTTCTGTATTCCAAGATATACTCTGAAGACAGCAGAATATGTAGCTATGTAAAGATCATTTACCCATCTTTACATCAAAGTAAAACTGATGACAGATGATAACACTCTCAATCAATGAAGAACTTCTGTTGACCTTTTATAAAAAAAAAAAAAAGACCACAGTCATTCCTTTTATTTTCAGCTGCACTTCGACTTAAGCAATAGAAGCACTTAGCCATAAGAAATAAAAGTGAAATAATGTAAAATTTACTAATAGAAGAAATATACATTATTGAGTGAGTTATTCTCCTTTTTTCCTTTCAAATCAGTCCAACTTCTGTGTTGCTGCTAAGAGATGCTCTGTTGTAAAATCATTCTGATCAAGTTGTCTCTTTGGTAGTCCTGCTGTGTTTCTTCACACAAGAGAAGATTTAACTCAGGTTGGTGCCACACTAGCACAGTTAAATTGCTTTTAGCAAGTTCAGGGTTCAGATAAGGCCCCTTCATGTCTATTTGAAACACTGGAGTCTCCAGGATGCTGTGTGCACAGATATATAATGTTGGTGGGGATTTTGGCTGTCTAAAATGCCTGTATTGCCTTTACTCCCCAAGATTTTGAAGCATGATGGGCTGAAGAGCTAATCCAGGTTTTGCCACTGCCTCTTCCAGGATGTCTGGATGTCCAGTCCTGGCCGTTGGGGTGCTCCCTTGCCAGCTCTGAGGAAAACACCCAAGGGCCCTAACCAGGGACATCAGTTACTCATGCGGGAGTGTGCTCAGAGCAACAGCAGCTTTAATGTCCTGCTCCACAGTCCATCATTTTCCTTTCTATCTCTTTTTTGGTGTACAGTGTCCTGCTGTTTTCATGGTGCTATCTTGCTAGTAATACCACAGGTGACAGTACATACAAGTACATTGTTTTCCTTTTGCTACCTGTAGTGCTCTGACTTTTCTTATCTAGTTATTTTGTTGGTGGAGACATAGCTCAGGATAAACTACCTGAATGCATACTCTACCAACCTCTTTCTTGAAAATGGAGTAACAGCTATGAAACTGCTCAGTAGACATATGAGGCATTGTTGGCCGTGAATCAGAAGGCATCTGGACTCAATAAAGGCTTTCATACTTACTGATGAAAGTGACTAGAAGGCTGCATGTCTTGACAGCACAGCTGGTCAGCAAACACTCCTGTTTGCCAGCAATTTCAACATTTGACTCTGTTTGGAGTGTGACATAGGAAGCTACCAAGATTTGTCTTTTTCAGTTTGATGAAAAAAATTTACCAGCACAGTTCAGGTGTTAGTTTTTACAAACATTTTCAGTCAAGCCATTTTGAGGTATCAGCAAGCCTTAGTTTATAGTCCAGATGGTAGATTATTGAGATGAATACTGACAAAAATTTCTTAATTAGTAACTTTCTATTTTTAATTAGCTAGAAAATATTTTTAAAAGTGGGGTTTTTTCTCTTTGGTTTTGTGAGTTTTTTGTTTTGTTTTGTTCTGTTTTTAAAGAAGGTCATTACTTTGCCCTATTTTGAAGATTTTTTTTGTTTGTTTGTTTGTTTTTTTCTCTGTGTGTGTGTTTTGCTTTTGCTTTGTTTTGTTTTAATCTTAGGTTTTCATCCTCTGGTAGTTATCCTACTTTCATCCTGGAAAAGGTAAGTCTGGTAAATATTTCTCAACAGAAAACAGAAATTGGTCAATTAGACAAACCCCTCACCCTTCCATAAGCTATACAATAATCTTCTTTCTCCTTTTCCTTTTGTATGTGTCTTGCAGTTTTCAGTGCTCAATGTGGACATAATTTCTAGCGTGTCCTATTTTTCCTGATACTACCTTGTCCTACTTTAATGTGTATGTTGTTTTGTCCTGGTTTTGTTAAAAACAAGACCAGTTCTCTTTTAGTGATTTTTCTTTCAGCTAAGTTCTTCTAGGTGGCTGTACTTAGTTCTGAGTTTTAGCCTGCATATTTTTCCCAGGTTGCTGTACTCGGTGCTGATAAGAGACCAACGGAATGCTGAAGAAGCTCATGTTTAGATTTATTATTATGGTAGCTAAGAAAGACTGACAAGTTTTCCCACATTCCGTTGTGAGAGGGGTGTGTTTGAGGAGGGGTCGATGGAGCAGGTGACTAGAACTGACCAATTAAGTATTCCATCCCATAATCGTCATACCCCCTATATAAGAGGGTGATCACGAGGGTCAAGCTCTCTTCGACCATGGCCGGCATCGAGAGAGGACCCTGCCTGTCTGCCTGTGATCTACAGGCCTCAGGCCCTGTAATCCCTGCAGCCAGGTTCCGGTTTGCTGTGAAGTCCCGCCCACGACTTCCGGGGGCCTGAGCTGCACCTGCTGGAGCTGCCAGCTCTGCACACCCAGCTCCGGCTGCTGCAGTGATGCAAACTCCACATCGAGCATTTGAGATTGGTTTTGTATATTTTGTATATATACACTATATTGATTAGTAGTATTAGTAAGCCTTTTAAAACTTTCCAACTTGAAGTCTAAGTCTCTCTTCCTTTCCCCTCATCTTCCCTATCATCTTTCCAATCTAAAGGAAAGGGGTTGTGGGAAATGAGGGGATAACAGGGAGCGTCTGCCAGGGTTTATTGCCACCTTGCCTTAAACCTTGACATATTTGCAGTTGGCCAATCAGATTTCCTCTATGTATGATGCAATACCGAAGGTTAGTGCCACTGCTGTTAATTTGGCACCACTTAGATAACACAGAAGGATTTGTTTGCATGCTGAGAACTGACACAGGTAATATTCCTTATTGTACAGTATACAGACAACTATATCTAAGATCTACAAATTGTGGAAAAAAACCAATGTTCTTCAGTCACAGTTCACTGTTTTTCTGATATTTCTTTGTATTTTACGTTTTACTTCTGGAAGGATTTAAAAGCATGACAGTATTCATAATATTTAGACTTCATTCTGACGCTTCATAAAATTCACAAAGGATCAGCTTACACCCACCAGTTAGTCCTATTGTTTGCTGCTACAAAATTTTGTTGCAACATTTGTTAAATTATCATTTTTCTTAGTTCATAAAAAGTGGTAGCAAATAAACCTCCCCAGAGAGCTCTAAATGACAAATATAGATACTGTTTTCCTCCACAGTTTTAGAGCCGAAGCAAGAAAAGTAGGTTTTTCTTCTGCATATGTGAATGCTGGAAAGGCCATAGGATGATAGCATCATAGGAAGAAGAGAATGGTATCAGAATAGCTCTGTCAGGAAGTAGAGCACTTGAGAAAAAAATAACAGCCTAGGACATTTATCCTTTCTCAAAATACATAAGGAATAATAATGATGAAAACAATGCATGTGGGAACTCAAGTCAGATAAGTTTGAAGAGTTTTGTATTGTCTTGATTTAATGAAGCTTTATAATATGACATAGGGGGAGGTTATGTTCTGTTTTTGTCCATGATGTCCACCGATTTTGATAGACAAAGTAATTTTTCTCAATACCTGTTCTTTGACCTTCCTGGTTTTGGTAGGCCAACTAATGGGACATTGTATTCATCTGTTAATCTATGCCTTGAAAATGTAAAGCTAATTCTGATAAAAATATGTTCCTAAGATGAAGATTACTTTATCTGCTGGACTCCGCCAAAATAAGAAATCTATGTCACACAGGCAGATCCAAGAATCTTTCCTCCTAGCATACAAAGTTTATACTTTTTCAGTACTAATATGAATTTAATTCTAAATGAGACAGACTAGCTTGCTTAATCATAACTCTCTTCACTAACATACTCTACTTACTTCAGTTCCAGCTAGAGGAAATAAAAATTGAAGGCAACAGAAAATATTCCTTAATTTCAATATCCCTTGCTTACTGGGAAAGGACCAACAAAAACAGCTGAAGAAGAAAGAATGGACTAGATTGAGGAAGAAATATATTCTCTTGTTCCTGTGCCAATGCTCCATCTTAAAACTGCGTTGCTGGAAATGGTTTCTGTTGCTGAAAAATAGAGTCCAAGGACAGAGAAAAAGTTATACAGATTTTCTTGGTTTATTTCCAGAGTCTGTGCCTTTCCTGCTCTGCTACTTCTGCCACTGATGCTAATTCTGTATCAGCTATACTGACAGGGTGGGTAGATTTGTTTCTACTACTAACTCCCCCCTTATGGACAGTTGTGCCAATTTTACAGACAGTATGGGACTAAGTACATTTGTTGCACTCATTTTTCTGAATGATAACATTTATTTCCACTATATGACAGCATGACACTACCAGGTTTAATGATTTCTATTAGTTACAAATATGTCTTAACAAATAGGTCCCTCTGAATTGCAACGTGACCCTCTGGCATATCAGCCACTCCTCCCAGTTTTGAATCATCAGTAAATTTTCTGAGGTTACACTCTGGTCCATCATCCAGTTCATTAATGAAAATGTGGAGCAGGACTAGACCCAGTATTGACCCCTGGGGAATACTGGTGGCTCCTGGACTCCAGATAGACTTCATGTTGTCTTCGTATTGTCCCCTGCTTCCTCTCAAGAGAAGATGTTTCATATATAAAGATGATAATTCACATGAAAAAACTGTGTCTACTGTGTAAGACTCAGTTCTTGCCCCTGCTGTCCTCAGTGAACCTACTATTCCAGTTTTATTCAGAGAAACAGACAATATGGCACAGACTCTACAAATCAGACCAAAGGCAATTTATAAAACACTTTTTGTCAATTCTACTTTTCAGTGAAGTCCTGTGTTTAAAGTTATCATTTTTGACACCTCAGCATACATCTTAGACAAACTTCTAGTGTTTTTATCTTAACATCAGGCTGAACAATGAATAGCTCTGAGCTTTCATGTTGGTTTTTTGTTTGATTGTTTGTTTGTTTGTTTTTTTTACAGATGGTGGCAAGTCCTGTTTCCAGGCTTGTTCACATGCTGTGGTTGTTCTTCCATGTGAGATGGATGCAGGTGGATCTTTAAGTCACAGATGCCTACTTCTTTTTCCCAGGGAAGCCAGCACATGGTTTCCTCTGTTTCTATTAGCTCCTGCTTTCTTACCTTCAGTTCCGTCTGCTACTGCGTGGCATAATTCACCTCTTCTTGTTGACAGATTCAGCTGTGAAACTGCAGATATAGAAGAAGTTTATTTTCTCCAAGAAACTTAACAGGTGCTTTGTTGTTCAGCTCTCTGTTCATTCACCTTTACTTTCATTAAATCCACAGGACAGCTTGAAATCCATCTGTGTCTGGGGCTGATCTTTGAAGATCAGGGCAGTAATCACCCTAACCAGAGCATGCTACACTTGCTCCAGTCTCCCTGCATGTGATTCCCATCCAAGGCTACAGTGATCTCCTAATGATAACAGATTTCTTTGTAGAACGTATATCTCAGGTCCCCCACTTTCTAACCCTTCTCCAAGAAACAGATGATCCCTACCCCTCAAAAATCTCAAATAAAACTAAAACATGTACTTACATATTTGATTCAAAAGATACATTTATTTTCAGACAGCCTTATATCTATGTGTCTTTTAGGGCTTAGAACGAAACTGAGGTTTTTTGAATTATTTATCTTCACATGAAACTTTTGCCTTTTGTGCCTGTGCAATATGTAGCAACAAGGCCTTCTATCCCCCCTTTTTCAACTGCACTAAGAACTTCAGAGTTTATTCATACTGAAGTCCCACCACTCTTTTGAGTGTTATTCAATATCAAGTGGTAGCAAACATGCTTGTAAATGAAAAGGTGTTTCTTGCAGCAGAAGATACGTCACAGAAAAATACCCATCTCTTGAACACAGACTATTTCAAATCAAATTCTGTTATACTCAGTTTTCTTTTAGCCTTGCTGAATTATTCATTAAAGATGTGTCCAACAAATGTAGATTTTTCTTATTCGTGAGACAGACACACACAATCTTTTTTCCAGCTGGCTGTGTATATACAAATGAATTGAGATTTAGGACTATTCATGAACTTGTTTCTTGAAATGCATTATTCATGTCATGTCATTGATAACCTATTTGATACTGTGTTCCCTAGACGAAAATACTGAATAGAAGCTATTAATAAAGTTATTCAGATCTTGACATTGATCTCCCATAACAGAGTGTACTAAATTCCTCATTGTTTTCTTCACTATTAGAGGACAGAAAGATAAAAAAAAAAAATAAAAAATGAGAACATGAATTAATTGATAAGTTACAACTTTAACTAAACAGTGAAAAGGAACAGAGTTCTCTCTTGTAACTCATTTTGTCTTACGTAACTTGGGTCAGTGAAATGATGTAGTTTTGGTGCATAATGAAAGCCTTCTATGTCATCTGGTATCACTCTGCACTCTCTCTGAGTGAAAGTATTTTCAACTTCATCCCAGAGGTTATCTATGGCAAGAAATTACCCTTTGCCTCAATCCACTCTGGACAGAAATTGATATAAAATCTCCTGCCCCCTTGGGCAGCTGTCTTAAGACTTACTGACTCTGAGACTGCAGTCCCAGCACTGTGTCCTTCGTTCTGCTCTTGTCATGCTTTGGGACATAAACCCTATTGTGCTTCTGTGGACTAATGTGGAGTCCCTCAAAATCTATGCTGTCTCATGTCTTTCTATCCGTACAACTGGTTCCAGTGCTGAATTTTCTAACACACCCATTTCCACACCACTAATCTATCCTGTTTTCTTTTTATTCCCTAAATGTTAGTTTAAGAATACAACAATTGGGCTTCTCTTAAATGCCCAGTATCAAATATCTGTAGATGAAATATTCAGATCTAGTTGAAACAGCTGACTTTTTTTTTCCATATTTTATTCTCCTGGAAATTACTTCTCTTTTCTTGCTCTCTCCTAGCATATCCCCCTTCCTGCAGTCAGAGTTACTCATCTTGGTTAGTTCGAAATTTAAAGTCTCTTCGGCATAAGAAAACAGAGCTTCTCTGACAATTTGTTCTAAATAAATAAATAAGTAAACTAACTCCTTTTTTTCCCTGATCTGATAAGAGTCATTAGGCAAATAAACACTACACTGTGCTACAGGAACAGCTTGTAGGAGGGGAAGGAAGAATAGTTCAAAAATATTCCTCAGCTGAATGAAGAAATCAATCTGAAGAAATGGCTGATGGTATTGTTCTCTAGGCCAATGAGAACCATAGCAGATATTAATCAGTTCTGAGACATGTTTTCATGAACTGTTGAGGCTCAATAACAGACACAGTTCTCCAAAATATATTTTAATATCAGTTCCCTCTACAAGACCTGTCTTGACTAACCTGGCTGAGGGAAAAGCAGTTTGCTGAACATGAACTACAATAAAGAAAATAAATGTTCAACAAAATATGTGATCTTGTTGTTATTGTTACAATGACATATTTCAGCAGACTGTGACTTTTCTGAAATTATGAACCAAAATATCAGCCAGCTATATCATAACAAGTGCATTAACTTCATTGGGTCTAAACTGACTTTTACCAGTAAGAATTTGCTTCTCAGTGTGCAAAAAATTACTAACTACTATACTGAATGCAAGCTGTTGAAAATGTGAAATTCATAGGACAAATACAAAGACATGACAAGCTAAAGAAAATTTGGATAATAAAATAGATTTCAGCAAAAGGAAACAGGCAACTGAGGCAGTTTCCATAAAGATATGCCTGATCATTATTTAAGAATTAATGAAAGCATGTTTTTAAGAGTTTCTCATAAGAAATGGAAAATAATTTCTCATTTTATTTGTCATCATAGTTTTCCAAGAAGTAAATTTAAGCAGGTTCACAAATCATTGTAAGAGAGCTAATACATTTATTCCCTAAAGACTTCTTGTATAATAAATGTTTCTTATGACTAGGGAAAACAGTTGCCTTTAATAACTACATATAATTATTTCCTGCTTGAGTAGCTGATTAACATAAACCTTCCTTCAAATAGCTAGAAATTAGGCTATAAACCAATTAGTAATCAGGTCTATTATAACATTGTTGTCCCACTTGGTGAAAAGACAGTAACAGTTATTCCATTTCTTACAATTATTTTGAAAATGTACCTTTTTTTTTTCAGAAAAATGCATTTTTTTATAAGTAATGAGAAAAGAACCATTCTGGCATCAAGCAGAATTGTGTAAATGTGACTGAGATGTTCTCAATGGAAAATCTGAAAATGGAAAATCTCATATCCTCCTGTAATCCCTACGGGATTCTCTTGAAGTTTTATGTCGGAAGATGAACAATAATACAGATTTGTCCCCTGAGACATCAAAAATGTTTTAACAGTGAAAATTTCCATGTTAAGTTAGTTCATAATTTTCAGACAATATAGAAAACACAAAACAAAACAAACAACAATAAAAACAAAACAAAAAAAACAAACCCAAAACAACAACCAACCAACAACAACAAAAAAACAACCAACCAACACAACTATTTAAATTTGCCATTCATAATAGATGATAAGTGAATTGAGTAAATATCTGCTTAACTGTTATAGAGCTGCCCAGTCACATAAATACATGCAAAAGATGAATAGATTTTGTAAAAGAACTTACAATTAAGTGAAGGAATAATAAAATGAATGTTAAAATAATTCTGGTTTCAGCAGTTCAAATATAGATCCTGTTAAAGCATTAAAATGATTACTTCTATAACTACTTTTTAAAAAACCCAAACCTTTTTAATATTAACTGGATGCGTTTCTATATCCACTAGCAAAGTTTATCTTGACAAATGACAAAACTGCATACAGTTTGATACATACAGAAGCTATGCATCTATGTTTCTTGGATGTGCACAGATCTGTAAACGTAAAAGAGCTGACACCTGCACTTTATACTTTTGATTGCCTGTGTTCTGAATTCAAACAACATGCCTTAGAAATTTGCAGTACAGTGTTGATTTAGTGTGGAGAGTTTATTGAGCTAAGATCACAAGAAGTCTGTTACATCTTTAAACTATACAGCTAAAACAACATTCCTACTTCATAGTAGTTATTGCTTCACTGCTTGGCATCAATAAATTTTGAAATACTCATTAGGAGCTGTTGACTGAGTCAGGCTTGTCTTTTATTTATAAAGTGTCTGCAAACCAATAGCTTTTTTATAAATGAGGTTTATTCTCATCAATCTTCCATTAATAGCAATTGTAGAGATAACATATATTATCCTATAGATTGTTAGCAATCTCAGGGAAGCAAACACTTCTTTTACGAGTTGATATTTAAAATATCCTGATGGAATTCTGTGAGAGACGACTCGCCACAGGCATGGTTTCAGTACCCTGATTAGATAGAAAGTTACTATCAGTGCTGATGCTCAATATCTCAAGAACAGGATGCAGGAAGTGTTACTATTTAAGACTTATAGAGGAAACTAAGCTTTGTGAACTGCATCATCCAGCAGTATTTCTGGCCTTCATTTGCACAAGTAGTATTATAGGTACTTACATGAGGTGTGATGTGGTCAAAAAAGAAGACACATGGTTCAGTGACATTGTCACTATCATGATAAAGTGACTTGATTTATTTTTTTTTTTCTAATTTCTTTTTTTCTGGGCAGTAGAGACTCTGCAAATGGAAGATAAGGATATCTCAAAAAAAACCAAACCCGATTAGCCCTGGGCTTACTTATGCTTTTATGTATCAGTCTGAGAGTACACAATCAATTTTAAATCACACCAGTACTAACCCCATGTGGGGGACTACAGTGGGTCCGTGGATTCCCTGACGGAGGGTATGGGAACAGAGATGGGCCTTGAAGATATTAAGGGGCACCTGTGAGAAAGAAGGGAATAAAAAAGCAACACTGATGATAGCAAAATTGATGTAATATGTTACTATTGCAGCCTGTAACCAATAGCAAAAAGACACTTGAGCTGGTAAAGACTGTATAAAAAAGTATTTGTGGCAACAAATGGAGACTGCTGTTTGTACATAAGAAGAACTTTGTCTATGTCGTTTGTACGTCCCAATCGTGACAAGCCCAGGTTCAAGCTTCATTAACATTGGCTACGTTCAAATGAGGGTGCTGGAAAATGTTTTGAGATGGACCCCTCATCCTTGTCTGAACTTCACAAAACACCAGTTCCTTTCACTCCTCTCCCTGTTTGATTTCCACAAAAAAGGACATGGTAAATAGAAGACAGAAAAGTTTTGCACCAAATCCTCATGAGGGATTCAATCCTTTTACTAAATTATTTAGTTAAATACTCCGAAGATTAAAAAACCAACCAACCAACCAACAAACCAACCAACCAACCACAACAAAAAAACAAAACCACAAAAACTAGCTTGAAATCTAAGCTATAATAACTAGAGAACTTGTAAAAGTTATCTTTGTTGGAAAAGTAACTACCCTTCTTAAATTAGCAAATCTAGTTTCTGTTATCTTAGCTGTCTTTGCAAATGTTTTATTGAAACAAACAAACAAACCCAAAACTAAAACAAAGAACAACTAAACAAGAACAAGCAAGCGAACAAGCTTTGTGAAACCTTTGTAATAGCCTGAGAGAAGGAACAGACTTAGCTGAAATGTTTTATCAGTTGATGAACGTAATCTAGGCTGCTTTAGGTCAATTTGCAACAGCCCTAAGTTGCCTATTCTAACTGACCTTTATACAAGAAAAGCTATGATGAAGACATAAGAAATGCGCTGCTGGTGAGATCAACAATGTGTTTAGCCTCATGTTCTGCCTCAACAGTGGCAAGTTAAGGAAAATACTGAGGTCTTGCAGCTTTTTTGGTTCACCCTTCTTCCACAATTATTGAGTTAGTCATGCTGGAGGTTAAATACCAGCCTATTCCTTTTATTTATTACTTAAGAAGCTGTGGACCATGATTTTCCCTTTTTCAATTTGCTGCTACTGTGTCTGCTTCCAGAACTTCTTTGCACCCTCAAGTTCTGGAAGTTCACTACCTTATCTGTAAATAAATAATTTTACCTCCTTTAATAATAACTTTTACAGGTTTTATTGAGTGTCTGCTACCTCTAATTTGGGGCAAAACTTTTCTGTTTTCATCTTAATAACCATTTTATTGATTTTTATAAGGCTCAATAATGTATTAATTCCAATAATTTGGGGACCTCTATGTAATAAAGCTTCTTCACTCCCTTAATAATCTTCATGACCCTCTGTAACTTTACTGCTACCTCCTTGTTATTGCTCAGACCAGAACTGCACAGAGAATTCATGTCATGGGTACACAAAGCTTTTATAATGCAATGACATGACACCCCATCTTAATCTCAAATTTTCCTGATGGATCTTTCATCTATGTATAAAATGTTCTTCGTGTTTCTCAGAAACATCATGTGGATAGTGTAAATGTGCTCTCTTTCAAAAGAAAGTGATGTCATACAACACAGAAATAAATAATACTTGTCACTGGAAAAATATACATGTATGAAGGCATGGAATAAATGCTTCCAAATGTGTTCATAAAAACAATGTCATGGGTTTGTGGATTGATGAACACACAGGAACTTTAATTTAAAGAGAACACAAATAACAGTAACACCATCTCAAGGCAGGAGTGATCTGTTAAAAGATTTATTCTTTAGAAATGTGAAACTCCTTCATTATTAATAATACTGATCTTCCATGAAAAACTGATAGGGTTGGACAGTTCAGAAAATGTTTTTCTTATGCAAATTATACTGAGACTATCTTGTCAGTTATTAGTATACACTATTTTCCACAATTTCATGGAAACATCATTAATTCTGTCAAATAGTTTCAACACAGTCATTATTTTATAGGAAATAGTAGGACCAAATCTTGAACCTAGATAGTTTCTGCTCCTGCAGTTGGTTTGCAATAGTCATTTCAAAGCTCAGAATAGAGGGACCCAGATGATGTTACACATGATGGTAAATAGCTCAGTGCTAGTGTCATAACACACCTTGTATAGGTAGCAAGGGTAGCCTGGTATTGCTGGTAGCCAAACTCTTACTCTGAGGTCTATGCAGACCTTTACTTTCTAGGAGAATGACAACTTTGCTAGATAAGTGAGATTTAATATTTGCTTTTCAAACTTGTGTTTCAAAAATAATCTGCCATAGAAAGCTGTTGAATAAGCTAAACATGGACTAGGTGGTATAGTAGAATATGAGATACAGATTTCCATGAATATTGAAGTTAAGCAGTAGTTCACATCAGGAATACAGTAGCCCGTTTCTTTAAATTTAAAAAATGAGGATAACTTTAGTTACCTCTTGCATAGTATATTGATAAAGCTCAACATACTTCATACAGCAATTCAACTTTATCCTACCAAAGATATTTCTCACTAGCTAGTTTTGACAACTGTATATATTTTTTGTGACAAGAGTGCAACCACTCTTCAGCAAAAATAATTTCAGTGTGTAAAATTTGTAGATGAAGGATTCAGACTTATATCATGTTTAAGGAAGTGGATATAGAAAATAGTTAGAAGGACAATTATTAATATTACTTTGAAGTCTTAAATATCTTTTTCACAATATTAGCAGTTCTCCAGCATGCAAAGGATATTTATTTAAAATTTTGAAAGTTAGTTCAGAGCAAGCGAATAATTGATGAAGTATATATTTGAGATGTGGTTTGAAAGAGTACAGCAGCTTGTGGCAAATGACACTTTCCAGGATTTCTATGAAATTTTATGAAAGGGCACCATAATAAATGTTTTATTGGAGAAGCTCATAAATTTCTCCATTTGCAGCTTAGAGTACCTAAACCCAAAATTTTATTATTAATACACTAAAGAAAAGACTTGCTCAATTGTTTAAAATCTTTTCTTAATGTCTAATCAAGCCTTACTGCATTTTAAAATAGACAATAGATGTAACATAGCAAATTGCTGACTCTTCCTTCAGCTTTTGTAAATTTAGCCTTCGGGGACTAGCCCAAATCTATGAGGCTTAGTGTGGGAGATCAATGTTTATCCTGTACAGAAAATGACAAAAATCTGAGCACAAAATTAGTGCTTCCTTGTGAAAATGCAGGATTCAGATGAGTTGCACATTATAGCCAAGAATAGCAGCAGTCTATACAGTATTTCTCTTATTCAGATTGGACTATAAGGACCTAACTGCTTGAATATAGGGACCTAATTGCTCTGCAGCTGTCAAGCATAGTGTGACCTGCACGGGTGGACCTTGTCAAAGTACTGCTGAGCAAGCAGTCATACAAAAAGTCTCTCACAAATTGGCTGCCTCTCCACTCAAGGTCATGCTCTATTAAGACTTTGATACTAAAACAATCTTCCCAGAAGGTTTGCAGCACTTTGATGATGTTGCCTGTCTTCCCTCTGAACCATAACTGCATGTAGCCAGGCTGCTGCAACACCACCCCATCTCCTGACTGATTGCTTACAGAGAATTTTGTATTACATGCTGTGGTATTAGTATTATTAAGCCAAGACTTTTTAAGATTGCACACTGGCCTCTTTGACATAATGGATTTTAAGAGAACTAGAATGTGATATGGCATCATAGGGTCTCCGGATTCTGCTAATTTTATTCAGCAATAAGTGATGTTTTATTACCAAAACATGTTTTGAATCATAGCACATGTCAGTATGGAGTGACTTATAAGTATCCTAAAAAACCTCTGTTCACAATAAATTCACAACCCTCTTCAAACATTCCTAGTTTTGGCTAAACTTATTTGTCTAATTTTGCCTGATAATATGAATATTTGCAAGCTATAATTATTTGCTTTTCATTTTCAAATTACTGATTTCTGTCAGACTTTCCAGCTTAGGGAATAAAAGATATTCAGCACCCTCACTTCTTGTTCAGATACAACTGAGTAGCATGTTCTGATAATGTTCTGATAAGAACTTTGTGTTGCTCTGCATTTCTTCTGAAATTCTGAACTTACTACTTGGTCAAGATTCTACGACGGGGTTATAGCATTGGTGAATAAGGGAAGAGCAACTGATGTCATCTACCTGGACTTGTGCAAAGCATTTGACATTGTCCCACATGACATCCTTTTCTCTAAATTGGGAAAGACATGAATTTGACAAATGGACCACTTGGTGGATAAAGAACTGGCTGGATGTTCACGTTCTTAAGAATTGCTGTCAACAGCTCTATCTCCAAGTGGAGATCAGTGGGAAGTAGTGTTCCTCAGGGGTCGGTATTGGGACCACTGCTGTTTAACATCTTTGTCAGTGATATGGACAGTGGGACTGAGCACACCCTCAGCAAGTTTGCCAATGACAGCAAGCTGTGTGGTGAGGTGAGCATGTTGAAGGGAAAGGATGCCATTCCAAGGGGACCTTGACAGGACTGAGAGGTGAGTCTGTGTGCACCTCATGAAGTTCAACAAGGCCAAGTGCAAGTTCCTGCAAATGGGTTGGAGCAACCCCAAGCACAGATACAGACTGGGCAGAGAATGGATGGAGAGCAGCCCTGAGGAGAAGGACTTGGGGGTGCTGGTGGACAAGAATCTCAAAAAGAGCTGGCAATGTACGCTTGCAATCCAGAAAGCCAACAGGATCCTGAGCTGCATCAGAAGAAGCGTGACCAGTAGGTCGAGGGAGGTGATTCTGCCTGTCTACTCTGCTCTCATGAGACCTAACCTGGACTACTGCATTCAGCTCTGGGGCCCCTCAGATAAGAGGGACATAGACCTGTTGAAGCGAGTCCAGAGGAGGACCATGAAGATGATGAGAGGGCTGGAGCACATCTCCTGAGAAGACAGGCTGAGAGTGTTGGGGTTGTTCAGCCTGGAGAAGAGAAAGCTCCAGGAAGATCTTAGAGCAGCCTTCTAGTACGTGAAGGGGACCTCCAAGAAAACTGGAGAGGGCATGTAGTGACAGGACAAGGGGTAATGGCTTTAAATTGAAAGAGGGTAAGTAAATCTAGATTAGACAGAAGGAAGAAATTCTTCACCTTGAGGGTGGTGAGGCACTAAAACAGGTTACCCACTGAAGCTGTAGATGCACCATCCCTGAAAGTGTTCAAGGTCAGGCTGAATGGGGCTTTGAGCAGCCTCATCTTGTGCAAGGTGTCCCTGCCCTTGGCAAGGGGTTGAAACTAGGTGATCTTTAAGGTAATTTCCAACCTAAACCATTCTATGATTCTATGGTTTTATTATTTGTTAGAAGAACAGAAGACAGTGGCTGAACTGTCAAAATAAACATCGTTTGCTTTCATATAAATGATGTCCACAAGGCAGGCTGCAGTTCATATTTGGAAGGATAGAACTGGAAGAGCTGCATAACTGTCTTTTTAGTGTTTTGTGGAAGCCTGTGGAGATCTTCTTCATCTGAATTTACACTGGCAGTTTCCATGTTTTTCTTCATAATTTCTAGGAGTGTTTCTTCCTTTAGATGTGTTCGTGCTAGTGGTTATACTATGTTATGTTATGTTACGTTATGTTACGTTATGTTATGTCATGTCATGTTATGTTTATGTTATGTTACTTTTTAAATTTTGGTTTTGATTTTTAACACTTGTTTTGCTGAGCTGAATTGTAAAAAAAAAAAAAAATAAAAAGATTGAAAAGGATGGAGCTATGGGTAAGCTCCTCTCATACATTCTCTGCTAGGAAGAGATCTGCTACATTAAATTTTGAAATAGTTCTGTTTCACCTGGACAGGCTGGAGAGTTGGGCGGGGGATAACCTGATGGAATTTAACAAGGGAAAGTGTAGAGTCCTGCATCTGGGCAGGAACAATCCCAAGTTCCAGTATAGGTTGGGGCATGACCTATTAGAGAGCAGTGTAGGGGAAAGAGACCTGGGGGTCCTGGTGGACAACAGGATGACCATGAGCCAGCACTGTGCCCTTGTGGCCAGGAAGGCTAATGGCATCCTTGGGTGTATTACAAGGGGGGTGGTCAGTAGATCGAGAGAGGTCCTCCTTCCTCTCTACTCCACCCTGGTGAGACCCCATCTGGAATATTGTGTCCAGTTCTGGGCCCCTCAGTTCAAGAAGGACAGGGAACTGCTGGAGAGGGTCCAGCGTAGGGCAACAAAGATGATTAAGGGAGTGGAGCATCTCCCTTATGAAGAAAGGCTGAGGGAGCTGGGGCTCTTTAGTTTGGAGAAGAGGAGACTGAGGGGTGACCTTATTAATGTTTATAAATACATAAAGGGTGAGTGCCACGAGGATGGAGCCAGGCTCTTCTCAGTGGCAAACAATGATAGGACAAGGGGCAATGGGATCAAGCTGGAACACAAGAGGTTCCACTTAAATTTGAGAAAGAACTTCTTCTCAGTGAGGGTAACAGAGCACTGGAACAGGCTACCCAGGGAGGTTGTGGAGTCTCCTTCCCTGGAGACATTCAAAGCCCGCCTGGACACATTCCTGTGCGACCTCACCTAGGCGTTCCTGCTCCAGCAGGGGGATTGGACTAGATGATCTTTTGAGGTCCCTTCCAATCCCAAACATACTGTGATACTGTGATAATGTGCTAGTATCTTAAATGTGTGTTTTTTTTTTTTTTTTAAACCAGAATACCTTGCATTTTAAGAGTTGTTTATAGAATGTTTGCATTATTAGTGTCCCATCTGTCACATAGCTAACAGAGAAGAAAGAAGAATCTGCAAATGACAGAATGAGCAAATTCATTTTCTATAGCCAAGTCTTAATAATTAATCTTGCTGAATTCCTAACCTATTATGATTTAAATAGAATACAGATTTCACTGTTCATTGAGAAGAGACAATGGCTTAGGAAGAGGTTAACAAATTCTGAAAAAAAGAGTAGGTAATATCTGAAATTCAGCAGCAGTACTTTACTGGGAAGGATAGGTGGAGGAATACACTTCTGTATCATGGAAAGTGGCATTTTTAAAGAAGAATAAAATCAAATACACTAAAGAAGAATAAGTCCAATAAACTACTGCCTCTTAAAACTGACTCTCTGGCCCTCAAACCAAGAGTACATTAGGTGCCACTTCATTCTATACTTTAAGGATTCTGTATGTCAATAAAAGACATAGGATTGTGCTGAAATGTGTAATTTACTGAATATGTATAAAGTGTTCTATTTTTAGGATTTCTACCCGTCTCTTGGCTGTAGACATGGCAGTAATGAGAAGGTCACCTCTCAGGCATGTAATTATTATGGTCAGTAGATTGTTGCTTAAACCAAAAATATATTGTCACAAGTGGAAGAACCAGCAGGTTTAGTCCAATTCCTTGTCAGCAAAGATAATGCTTTTTGTCTATTAAAGGTGGCACAGCAAAATTTTTACAGTACAAATGTACATGTGAATGATGCTGCAAGAGCATCCATTTCTGTGTTACACAAAGCAGGTGATTAACCTACCAATCTCCATATTTTACCTTATAATGTAGAGAATGTTGCAATGTGGTCACAATTACCTAAAGAGATTTTTTTTTTTAAACATCATCTAGCTGTGGCAGGAGAGAAACATTACTGCTGCTTAATGGAGAATTAAATAAGTAAGCACTATGTTTACAACTGCTGTTTACCTCTCATGAAGTTATTATAATGAAACCAAAGACGAACATTTTCCCTACCTGTGATATATTTTCAGTTGCAGACCTCCTCAAATTGTAGCATGCCTATAGAAATGATACATCCTTTCAATGCTGAATAGGAAAATTTAGGGACTGCTTTTAATTTTTCTTCTCGTTTTTGCTTGGAATGGAATTCTTTCTTCTCTACAAATTCAGCACCATTATGTACATAAAATGCTCATATTTAATGCTGCCTGAGAGTCACATTCAATGACAAGTGATTTGATGAACCTTAAGAATCTTCTATAGGAAACACAGGAAAATTGTGGTCACAGCTAAGCTGCATTGCGCATCTGTCTGAAAGAGCTGAAAAGGATCAAGGTCATGAAGTCTCCCCTTAAGATGTCTGCAGACTATTCAGTCGTAGTCCAGCTGCAGGCAATCACAGTCTAAATGTTACATTCTCCAGCAGCTTGACAGGGAATCCTCACACTCTAAATCTGCCTTTTTGCTGGAAAGCAATATCCCAGCTGCTCCTGAAAGTTAGGCAGTTTCTGTTGGGTAAAGTGACTTGACCTGACCTATGGCACTCATACTAAAAGAGTTATGTAGTCTGTACAAAGTTCATTACAAAATCTACTCTTTGGGGTTACAATAATACCCCAAATAGACTCATAGTTATGCTTGTACTCTTGAATTTCTAAGCACTACCCAGTTTGCATTACCTGGATACACATCCTGATCACATTGAGAGCCAATGTCAAGCTGAACCCTTCGATGGTTCCCGCCCTCTCCCATGCCCTCAGTTCTGATATATGAGCCTTATCTCAGGGACAGGAAATAAGTGGTGTGGCCTGGGGAGGAAGCCTTCTGTCGGGTGGAGGAGCTGGCTTGCCAGGATGCCCCAAGAACTTTGCTGCCCGATCATTTTGTGTTGCTCAAAGCTCTTTGGGACCTCAGGTGTGACCACGAAACAGGTTGTAGGTGCAGAAAGGAAACTGCTGGACTGAAAATTTCAGCTCTTTAGGTAAAGGGTCATTTCTGTGTTAAATACTCTGTTGGCTGAAAAATAGTACGTGATTCAAAGGGCATTTTCCTTTTGTTCTTTCACAATTTCATTAGTGATCATTCTAGCTTTAAATTCATCAGTTCTCCCCACTGCCCAAATTTTCCTGAAAACATGTGTTCCAGAATTGTATCACCTACAAGGTATGGCTTACTTTTAACATTTCACTTTCCTACTGTTACAGATGTAAATACACTATTCAGGAATACTCTTCCTATGTGACTGCATTGCAGGTCACAGTGAATCCTACTAAGCAGTGGTTAACTAATCAGTTATGAAGATCTTCATGCGTTGAATTTGCCTCAAAGGGAAAAGTATACTTATGGCTCAATTTTAGTAAACAAAGAAAACAATAAACAAGGTATGCAATACAAAAACTGACAAAACTTTGATTTTTTTTTTTAACAATTGATTTTAAAAGGATTTAGCTAATCTGCTACAATTTGTGTGCTTGCTATTAAGTCAATCTGGTTATGTCTTGTTAGCATAAGATAATTTAAAAAGAAGACATTCAGAAATTCTAAGAGTCTCTTTTTGATCTTCTTGTGTACAAATACAAATACACATAGATCTTTGATATCATATATGTTGAGACTCATTAGGATTGTTTGTGGCTGATATCTTGTCATACATGTACATACAAAGACCAAAATGTGGTCATCACCTTAGTCTAAATCAATTATTATGAGAGGCAGTATATTTCTAACATCAGGACTGTACACAGGGAGACTTACGCAACATGTATATTCACTCATGGTTACTGTTTGGCCTTTTACTTTATGCAGAAGGTGAAGTCTTCATCTTGCTAAATGCGTACACAGTGATCACACACTGGGCGTTTATTGCACTAGAACTTTGTATACATAGTACCCCGGTTTTATTAAGATGAGTTTAGTACTTGTTATACGTTGATATTGCACAGAACACAATATTTTTCTTTTACCATTTAACTAATTTTGTTCTAGCTTTAAATTCACCAATTTTCCCCACTACCTCAACTTTTCCTAAAAACATGTGTTGTAGAATATGTCACATATAAAGTATGACTGCCTGTTTCAGCCATGTCGCTCTTAACATAAGAACAAGAATTAGTTAAGGTCCATTCCATCTTTTTATATAATTTCATGATTCTTCTAGTAACAGTTCTTCTACCAGAATTTCAGCTTAAGTATCATACTCAATATAGAGAAGCAATGAAAATATAATAGTTTTAAAAGTCGTTGCTACTGACTGCATCTGTAGTGTGAAAACTCTAGGCATTGGTGTGGTTATCAGGACATAAATTCACTGTGTATATCAACTTTTGTAAAAACATTGCAAACATATATGTTCTGACAGAGAATGAAGCAGCTCATCTTTCTTTTGAGGCTTGCATCTCTGTGCATAGACGAGCAAGGGAAGAGAAAAAATCTAACCTAGGGACATATCAATAACTAAACCTCTTAGGCTTCGATCCAGTAAGGTCTTACATCTGTACCTCAAATAACAACTTGAATAATCCCACTTCATCCTGTCTACATACATAGTTTTTCCCTTGATTTACATTTTATTTTCCTGATTTTGAAATATTTCCTACACATATGCATCTGACTGAAGAATTAAAAGGATTGTCTGGAATTTCACTCGCTCTTTGTTAAACCTTAACTTTATATTAACCTAGATCTCTTTCTTACTCTTCATTACAATTTTAATACATATGTATTTCTGTTATTGAATCATTGCAGGGAATAATGACAGTGCAACTGGCTTCTTTATTGCTGGAGGGACCCAGCAATAATGGTATGAAGAAAAATGAAGAAATTGGTGTTTCAATATTGCATTGTCAGTCTTTGGAGTTGTGGTGAGTCGTGTGTTTTTTTGTTTTTACTTTTGGTTTTGAGGTTTTTTTTCCTTCCTCCACCTTCCCCAGGTGTCTAAAACTTTTTTGTTAAGATACGTCTCTACCTTGGAAAGGAGCTCATTGTTACTGGAATGCAATGTGAATGTTCCTCTGAGACTGAATCCATTTTCTCCAATTAGTGGAGCCACGAAGTGTTAACCTACATAGTGAAAGGAAATAAAACCACATGGAAAAAAAAAATTTCTAATTGTTCTGTAGGGATGGCAGATTTTCCTTTAACAGATGACAAAAATGAAGTAGGAAAATTTAAACTTACCTTCTCATTACAGTTTGCAAATTTTAAAGATTTATTAGCAAATATCCGAAGAATTAAGGGTCAACTATCAGGTTTGCCCTGTACAAGGCTGTTTATTTTTTTTTATTCAAAACATATTGTCTTTATGAAGGAATCAGAATTTATTCCTTAGATATCCAGGATCCCGAAAGTACTGATGGTGGACCTGCTCATGTGCTTGAACTAGCTTTTATTGTCAATCAAATAGACCTGGATCCCAGTAAAGTATAAGCAAGGAAAAACATCTGAGAAGAAGAAATCTTTACACACCATACAGATTTGCTCCTGTCCAATCACCTCAGCAGGTCCACCATTAGTACTTTTATGTAGTTTAAGATGTTTGCATCACTTCATACTCTTCCAGGCTACACATATTGAGCAAAATTTCAAATATCTATCAGCAATGTGTAAGATTTCACTATTTAAATTTTCCCACACCATTGCCTGAATACTTTTAAGGCTCTGCTAGAGCATTGCCTCTACTATTGTTGTGTAGAAATGATTCCACTTTCTCTGACGATACCACACATTATAGTGTTGTTGTTTTCTTAGACCTGTCTGAAGGAAAATAACAGAATCAGTTACAGCTGAATTCCTTTCTTCTTATATTCTATTTTCTGTGGCAAACAGCATCAAATAACTATAAGGCTACTTTCTACAACAAACAGATGTATATATCATTGTTTTCATGATAGATACACACCTTTTTCCTTGGAGGTGTCCATGACCACCAGAACCCTATTATTTTGTTATTATTTTGTCTTATCTGCATCTTCAATGGTTTTTCAGGTCTCCAGTGTCTGGAGTTAGTATTTTACTATATAAAAATTCCTTTGCAGACCTTTTCTGTCCATTTATTCTATTGAACAAAATGTTCACAAATAATAACCGGACCTAATCGGAATCATTCTGCACTTTTACAGAATATCCTTCTGTGCACTTTGCCTGTGGTACTTCATTTTTAACTGAAGTGTTGAGCTGGCAAAGCTGATTATGTGTAAAAACCTTTATTTCCCTGGCAACTGTTTAAAGGCATCCTGACTAAACCAAGTTCCATTTTACATGTTATTTATTATGTTGAGCATATCATGGCTAGCAAAACATATCCAATAACAATCACCCAGCAAGCTAGAAATCTTCCAGAAAGTACTCTCAGATGGAGTAAAACTGAAAATGAAGAACAAAGTTGCCTTTTTCAGATTGTCTTAAGTATCTCATTCTGTGAGTCTAAATTTTTTATACCAACAATACCGAATAATCTATTTAATCTGATGTAAGCAAGAAGTCTTAATTGCCTTCTCACTGTTTGTTTACATTTGAAGCCACTATAAGCCTTTTCCATCTCTCTTCCTATTTTAATGACCTTTGTGTGTCCTTTTTATGAGTATAGTTCTCTGTAATAACGTCAGAATCGCCATCCTTGAAGTAAATACTACCTAATACTGAGTTCTCCTTTAAGTTCCTTGCAGAAACCCAATTGTCATGTGCCTACAGACTTAATTACTTTTTTCGGGATCTTTGATTAAAAACATGTCTCTCTGTCATTGCATTTAAATGGTGTACATTACACTTCATTTTATCAAATACAGTTTCAAATTAAATCTCTGCTTACATCAAGAAAAATAATCTCACATGAAGTGCTACAAAACCTGCAAATATCATAGACCTGCCTTCTGATTAGTTTCCTCATAATAATATACATTGCTAGCAGATATACAGTAGTGTCCTGATTTCCTCCAGTTGTCCTCTGTATTTAGAAAAAAAAAAAATCCAATGAAGCTTTGAATTTCTCCAGTCTTTTACTTAAATATTTTCTTACCTTATTTTTACTAGCTATGGTTTTCAGTAATCTTTTCCCATTAGGTACTAATGAAGGATCAATTTCATTCTCTTTCTGAATCTGATTAACTTCCCATAGGAACATGAAGGTCAGTGCACTGCCCAGACTCTGGTGGGGAAACTCCTTCAGTGTTGGAAACATCTGCAACATCACACCAATACAGGACAGTACAACCTTCTCTTATATCCCCCTTCCTTCTCATCAATCCAAACTTGGCAGATATCAGACCACATCAGTGAAAACAATGATTCTTCATCAAATTGTTTTGTGCAATCATGCTAATTCTTTCCTAGATGATCTGTTCTCAGCCTCCAAATGGTGTTAAACCTGCCACACATGAAGGACCAATATGTCATGTTGATTGTGTTAGGTGTAGCACTACTGGAGAAGAGGATAAAGTTTGTTGTTCATCATGTGTGTATGTATACATGTTAGTATTAGATGTACATAGCCATCCTATCAATGTGGTTTCTAACTTCATGAGGAAGAGGAGAGACAACAACATGCAATCATTTCCTTCTAGTTGGGAAGAGAAGGATCTGTGGACAGATTGAAAATTCGCTATTGGGATTATATTGTGAAAATCACCTGGTATTAACATAACTCTTATTTCCAAGAGTTTTTTGCCCAACTTGTGAGCAAACTGTTGAAGCTTAAAATTTCTTGGTGAAGATCTTACAGTATCTTTTTCAGTATTTTTTTTTCCTAACAGGGAAATAAGAGAAAGAAGTCAGAGTTTAGGTATAGTGTTTTTCAAAGTCCATATTAAAACTTTATGTTGAAATTATGAAACTCTGTAAAATAGGTTATATAAACTAATCCCTTTATGCCTTTATGATCCATAGTGGGTTTACATCACTATGGTATAGGTACTGATAGATTTGGAAACATACCTTACAGCCTTTTGCTACCGAAACCAGTGTAAGAGAATTATGACCTAAATCTCACTATTATTACTACTATTATTATCATTATTATCGTTATTATTGTTACTATTGTTATTATAGTTATTATTATTTAATCTGCCTTTAGTTTCAGAACAAAGAGCTCTTCCTTGAAGGAATTCACTTTGATTTGACATGTTAGCATATTTGTACGATTTATTCTGTGTGCCTTGGAAGCCAGAGAAATATCCTGTGGTGATCTCTTACGTAAAACCTTTTTTTTTGTTGTATAGTAGCATACTGGAGGCTCAGAGGAGCATTTATTCAAATTAGTGTTTCAGAAAAAAGCTTTTTAAAATTCAGAACTGCTTTTCTAACTAATTTATTCTACTCAAATAGATAGTTACAGCACATCTAAATTTCAAATATAAACCAGTGGTCAGGAAATCAATGCTACAGTATTAATTCCTCTTTTACTTCACTAACTTGTTGAATGTATGTGGACACAGCTAACAATGCAGTTCTTCTGTCTACAGCTAGGAATACATGAACACTGCCTCTCCAAACTTTAATAATCTACAAATTGTCTAGTTTCCCTCAGAGCCAGTTGCTTCAGATAAATTTCCAAAGTTTATTCATATTTTTAGAACAAAGTAAAGCAGAAAAACAAAACAAAACAAAACAAAAACCCAAACAAACAAACAAAAATACCCCTCAACAAACTTGGACAACCAAGGCGACCACCTCTATCAATAGCATTTAAGTATAAAATCATAATTATTAAGGAAGTGTTGTCTTTGGGTTTTTTGTTCATTTGTTTGGGTTTGTCATTGTTGTTTAGTTTTGTTTGTTTGTTTGTTTGTTTTAATTACTGCTTTCTCTTTTCCTCCTCCTTCTGCTCTATGTTACAAAACTATCAAACTATATTTGTGAAATTAATATTAAAATCAATTTTAAAAAGAAACCAAACAACATTTGATGAAATAAGAAACAACAGAAATGTATTGGAGAGGAGAACCAAAAAGTGTCTTATGCACATTACAAGATAAATTGTTATTGTAGAATTACGTTGCCCAAAATAAGACTGATATGTTTGGGGTTGGAACTTCATAAAGTTTCAGAATTAAATATCAAAGTTTTAAAACTTTTTCTTCCTTGCACTTATGAAGAGGATGGTGAACAAAAAAAACCAAAAATAATACAACAGATATAATTTATTTGTCTCAATAATTTGAAAACAAAAGTAAAACTGATCTAGTTTCTCAAACAATAATGAATTTTAATTTGTTATTCCCCTGGAATCCAAGAAAGAACAAGCTGTAGACAATCTTAAAGTCAATCTTTTTGCAGAGTTGTCTCCACATGTAGCATGGTTGGGATAATTAATGGTTGTGTTGAGATTATTTGGAAGTTGGAAATAAATCTTCGGTATTATGACTATGCTGGATAAGGTGAAGAAGAATGAACATCTATTGTTTACACTCTCTGACATAAAGAAGTAGGTCCTTTCCAGCCTTTTACTCCGTTAATACACTAGATGATAACAATTGTGGCTCTCTTTGCTGTCCTGAGACCAAACAAAATGTGTGTACAATGCCTCAAAATTTTCATCAGTATCAGATTTCTGCATAATACTATTACCAAGGTGTCTGACTGTCTTATAATTGTACATGTGTTTATTTCCAAAGAAGCCATATGAAAAAGACAGAAAGTGTTATTCCTGGTTGTCACAGAGGCACCCCGAGGTTAGTTTAAGGGACAACAGGGCCCAAAACAACTTTTTTTAAACCGGTGAGAAACAGGGTTTTAGCACTCCAAAAGTGACTTAAATATAGGTTCGAGTATCAGTTGAGGAAAATTATTAAGGGGCAGCAACTAGTACAACAGGTGGTCCACAGAGTGCATGCACGTGACTTCACCCAAAACAATGCTGGAACCACCCCCGAGTCCCAGAGGAGTACACACTTGCTTGAACACGGTGCGGGATTATTCTTAAAGAGATACAGGTAAAGCGTACGCTCGCAATTCCGCAAGGGTAAATTTATAATACACTCGCAATCCTGCGAGGGTTAATTTACTTACATGTGCGAATGTGCACAGAATACTACACGTGCTTATGTGAAAGCACGGGAGGAAAATACACTCGCGATTGTGCGAGGATAAATTTATAATACACTCGCAATTGTGCGAGGAAATAATTTAAAGTACGCGTGCCAATGTGCACGGAATATAAATACACTCGCGATTGTGCGAGGAAATAATTTTATACATGCTTGTATTAAGCACGGGAAGTTACACGTGCATATGTGCACGGAAAGGATAAATATACTCGCAATCTTGCGAGAAGTTTTACTGACACACATGACGGTACGGCAAGCGAAGTCTCCATCCCGGGGAGGGGGGCTCTCAACGGCAGTATCTTCAGCTCGCGCTCCGAGAGACTGGTGACAATGGGCCCAGTCTCGACGAGAGAGTCCCGTTTTTATACTGGCTGATCAGACCTGACTGTAGGCATTCTAGAAGCTTCTCTGCACCCCCACACCGTGTGTGGGGTGTCCCTGAAGCCTCCAAACATCCCCCACACTGGTCACAGGTGCCCAGCGGCTCACTGGTGCCTTGGCAATCCCTTCTCCTAATGGCCCTGGCCAGGGTGCTCTGGGGTCAAACAAAAGAAGCTGCTAGCCTCAAGTAGCAGAGAGAGGGAGATGTGCCTACTCCCTCCATACTGAAGGAGGGGGGGGAGAGAGGGGGGTTTGCATTCTGCCACACTGGTAGTGAGAAGAAAAAGGACAGAAGTACAGAGAGTTCAAGCAATTTGCCCAGTGTCACACAACTCCATGAAGGGACCAGAAATTAAACACCCAGCTGAAAAGCCTCCAGAGAAAAATTTTTGTCTCATTCACGATTTTACACCTATGCATTAGAAGATGAATGGTAGATAAAAAAAACCAAACCAAACCAAACCAAACCAAACCAAACCAAACCAAAACAAAAACCAAAACAAAAAAACAAAAAAACCAACCAACCAACCAAAAAAAACAACAAACAAGAGAAGGACAGTATAAGTTGGGGAATGACCTGTTAGAGAGCAGCACAGGGGAAAGGGACCTGGGGGTCCTGGTGGACAGCAGAACGGTCATGAGCCAGCACTGTGCCCTTGTGACCAAGAAGGCCAATGGCATCCTGGGATGTATTAGAAGTGGGGTGGTTAGTAGGTCCAGAGAGAGGTTCTCCTTCCCCTCTCCTCTGCCCTGGTGAGACCACATCTAGAATATTGTGTCCAGTTCTGGACCCCTCAGTTCCAGAAAGACAGGGAACTGCTGGAGAGAGTCCAGAACAGAGCAACAAAGATGATTAAGGGAGTGAAGCATCTCCCTTATGAGGAAAGGTTGAGGGAGCTGGGGCTCTTTAGCTTGGAGGGGTGATCTCATTAATGTTTACAGATATATAAAGGGTGAGCGTCATGAGGATGAAGCCAGGCTCTTCTCGGTGACAATCAATGGTAAGACAAGGGGTAATGGGTTCAAACTGGAACACAAGAGGTTCCACTTAAATTTGAGAAGAAACTTCTTAGTAAGGGTAACAGAACACTGGAACTGGCTGCCCAGGGGGGTTGTGGAGTCTCTTTCTCTGGAGACATTCAAAATCTGCCTGGACACATTCCTTTGTAACCTCATTTAGGTGTTCCTGCTCCAGCAGGGGGATTGGACTAGATGATCTTTTGAGGTCCGTTCTAATCCTTAACATTCTGTGATTCTGTGACAGAACAGTATGCCCAGAAGAAGAGAGAAGTTTTCAAGTATCTTTCAAGCAGGAAGCAGTGGAGAAGATATTTCGAAGATCTGGTAGAAAGTAATGAAATCACCAGATGAAGGAAACTAATATAAGGGCAGGGATATTAGGAAAGAGGAAGACTACCAACTAACGGAGAACAAACAAGTAAACAATTTTTTTTTTTTTTAAATAAACACCTTAAGAAAACTAGATCAGGCAAGAAAGAGAAAAAAGGTTGGAGGATAAAAGGTCCTGAACCAGTGTCAAATAAATAAATTGGAAAAACACTCTTGTTCAGTGGGCTCTGTATCAGGTCAAACAAAAAAGAATAGAGGCAGAAGAGAAAATACATTAGGATAAAAAAATGAAGGGAAACTCTACAAGTTAAATTAATTTAAAATAGATTAAATTATTGAGAATTTAGGCCTGAACATCAACAGCTCTCCAAAATGACAGATCTTATGGGTTTGTGAAGAATAACAGAGTTCAACTTAATAAGGTATTTATTTTCTATTCGCATTTTGAAATACAAGCAGCTTTGAAACGCGTAACAGTAATTAATTAAACTGGAACTTTGCAACCTGTGTGTGATCTAGGAATGTTATTGACAATAGAAATGAACATTTTGTCCATGCAGAAATGTCAGATCATTAAGCCTCCCTGGAGAAAAAAAAAAAAAACAGCTTTAAAAAAAAATAAACTTAGTAAGTCTGAGAGCTCTAGAGACCTTTTTTTATGCATTCTCTTGGAAAGTATTTAGAAAGAATGGATTCTGAGAAGTCACAAGAAACATTAAGCTCAACAATAAAATTCCCATCTACAATGCATATATTTACAACATCAATTATTTTTGTCAAACAATATTTTATTTTTTTTTAAATTTGCCTGTCAGGACTTTTTTTTTTTTTTTTTAATGACATGGGGTTGTCACTATTTGTTCCTTTTCTTTTTTCTTTTCTTTTCCCCAAAACTTTAGTGTTAAGATACGAAACATAGTAGCATTTCCTTGATGTTTGTAACAGTGTGCTACTGCTGCTACTATGAATTTGTGAGGTGAGTGAAGACACTGCATAATGTTGCATGCTTGGTGTAAGGGACAAAAATAATTCTTACTCAGAAAAATACCAACTCAATCACAGTACTTCATACAAGCTAAATGGAGGACAGCGTGTCCATAAGTGAGGGAAAGAGTAAACAGCCCAACCTGTATAGATCTAAATTATTTGATTCACATGAAAACATAATCTGTTGTCTTCGAGAAAAAGTTAGTCGGAGTCCTCTGATCTGAAAAATAGCAGGTGATTTCTATTTCTATGTATCTAAGTACCACTGTAGCTGGAAAAATATCAGAGCTGTTGTGAGAATGCAATGAAAATTAATAGTCTATCTGAAGATTGATGATTCTCCTCATTTGCCTGTAGAAATGGTAAGTGCCAGATAAAATTCTTTTTTTTTTGTGCTCTGTCACCATAGTTGCCCCTCACTGGCGCTTGTTTCAGCAGGAACTGCTCAGCCCTGCTCTCAACTTCCTGACAGCCCCCATTATTCTCCCAACAACCAGTGGATCAGCAATACCTCTACTCTTCCTTCACTCCACCTCTTCGTACCTGGGAGGCAGCAGGAGGAGCTGGGCCATGCGTCAGCAGCCACAGCCCATGGGAAGAACAGTTGTATCAGCATCACCTCCAGGAGCACCAGCCAGAGGAAGCAGCAACAATGAAGATGGGGAGGATCTGGTAGCCTGTATCAGCAACTTTGCTGTATCAGTCTCACTCATCACAAAGGTGTCAGCTACCTTTATCTGCCCACATGGTTTATGTTTCCACCATCTCAGTGATACTGATTAGACTGGTGCATTACTCTCCTAGACTGTGATCCACTCATCTTAAATCGCAGTCCCACACCTTCATATTTCTGCACCTAGACAGAGGATCCTGAGTGCTTTTATGAAATGTTAATCCTATTGCCGCTTAGCAGTTGACTGCTTGGAGGTCACACACAATCCCTCATGTAAGACAGAATATCATATATGTTATAAAAAGTCTGTGTTCAGTTTGTGGGGTCTGGAAATGATCATAGCTCCACTCTCATCTTTCATCTTTAATCTTCTCATAAGGGAAGATTCATTAGATGGATCGTCCTAAATCCTGCAGCCCTTAGCTACCTCAGTGAAATCTTGTTTATATCTTAAAACACTTCCCCCAGCCCCGTTGTCTAAGTCCAAAACTGTATCTTATTGTATTTAGCAACAAGATTTCCCTTATTCTGTTTGTTCTGCTGCTGATTAACAGTCAAGATTCTTTGCCATCTGTTCTGTTGAAGTGTGTATCCAAATACTTCACAACTCCAGGGAGTGTGTTTTAGTAGAAAGTATTATGATGAAATACATATATTGGCAGACCTAAAGCTGCAAGGACTTGCAATATTTCTTTTAATTTTTTTAACATCAAGAGACTATAGCATTTAAAATAAGAACAACAAAAGCATTGTTTCTTAATTTCTCTTTCTTTTAAACAAAGACACCTGAATAAGGTAACCATATATCACACTTAATACAATCTACATGAAAACTGATTTCCTAACAATTTTAGAAATTGACAGTCATTACTTAACAAGAGGCACATTACAACTCATTGAAACCAATGCAAGGGTCATGTCTTCTTCAACAATACTTTGCAACAGGGGACAATGAAGTAAAGCTTACTGCTGTGACAACGCACTCTTTTCCTATGGTGTTGGCACCAGGAGACCACATGTAATACTCAGTTGTGAAATGAAACTTACTGGTGACAAATGTCTAGAGAGTTTGATTTTTCTATTTGACTGGCTTATCAAGCCGTTTGACATTGCACTCTGTGCCTATGCAATTATATTGTTATTCTATTCATGCAGCTGCTGGAGTGATGCTATTTTACAATTTGAGTATGTAAACATTAAGACCAGGAGCAATCCTAAGTCTTTTGCTCTGAAAGTGAGCACTGGGCATGGTCTAACTATGCAGGAGGGAGACTCTGGCACAAACCAGCCTCCTATACTTAAGTTTCCAGAGACATCTGATCAGACATGTATCTATTTAGGATGTGGTAAGGCACAGAATGTAGTCATAGTGGTTAACTTATGACCCATTTGGAGTTCTGGCAGTATGAGAAATTTTTCTCATCAGCTGCAGTAGGAAACCTACTTGCTAGCACAGATGTTCTGTTGCCATTCCTAATGCTCAGTATGAATGACTCACAGCAGTAACACTGGGTGTTTTGCAGGCCTAAGAGGTATGCAGAAACCTTTGAGTTAATAAGTAAACAACAACAACAACAAATTTTTCCAAGTATTTGTAAATGAATTCTCAAATGCTATTTTGCCATTTTCTTCCCATAGTAAATGCTATTTTTTCAGATGAAAGGAACTCAATTTCACCCTCTGAACTGGCATTAAAGTTTTAATTTAATTTTGTGTTTTTAAATAATGCATATGTCTCTACTATCAAGGAGTCTTTCTTTTGGTAGAAGAATTTGAAAGTAAAGTGTTAACAAACTTAAGGAAACATGCTTAGTAACTTTAACTTAATGACAGGTGGTTTCAATATTGGTCTTTGGTTTTAATAAAATACACAACAACAGAGTTTTGTTCCAACCTTTCTGAACTCAAAGTAAATGCTGACGTTGACTTCTTTGAGATCAGGTATTGACCCTCGTGCAGCAGGGGGCTGGACATCAACCTTGATTTATCAGACAGAAAGCTTTTGATGAGTCTGCTGATACATATCACTGAAAGCAATCATTTACCAATTAAAGAAAATATGGTGTGATAACAATGATAAAAACGCTTCTGTGTGGTTTTAGTATTCTGAAATTTTTACAGCTCACCTGGATTCTAGTTGTATCAGCAAGAATCAATAGAAAAAGGAAGATGGTTCATTAGATCATCTTAAAAATCAATGCAAATCACTTTTCTTAAATATGTTTTGAGACAGTGAACATTAGCAGTGGGATTATAGGTCAAACACCAGTTAGCTAACCATAACTAATAGTTTAAACCCTGGGATTAAGAAATAGAAGTTAAGTTTTCTCTTTATCCCCTACTCAATATGATACTAATTTTCCTTTGATATTCAATATGCAACTCAAATAACATCTTGTTCATTTTTATTGTTGATGAAATGTATGCATAATAAAGTTTTGTTTGTTTGATTCTTATATATATATATAATTATATGTCTTTCAATATTACAGCTGTTAGGACAATGAGATATCTTCACAGTGTTTTAAGAGAAAAGAGAATTTTAAAGGTTGGATTTTCACCATCACTTTTACCCTGATTTTAGGAAAACAATTTTTTTAATAAGGCACCAACTACAGTTTATTTTACCCAAAACTCATAGAATCACAGAATACTTGAGGTCAGAAGAGACCTTTAAAGATCATACATTACCTTTTGTGAGTTCTCACATAATGAAGTCCACAAAAATTAATCCTGCTACCTCTTTGCAAAACATATTGAGCTGATGACACTTCTGAAATTGGAAAAAAAAAAAAGGAAAAGAAAAAGGAGTTGTCTCTGACTGTATGAATGCGTATGTATGGAAGTTTGAGATGTGTATAAAAAAAACCATAGAAGTAGACTTTGTTGAGGATGACGTTGGAAGAGTAAGCAAAGGAGATGAAAGATCCTTCTTGTAGAGCTCTTCTCAGTTGATTCTCATAACTGATTCGATTATGCGAATAGTTTAGACTCAGACTACAGGAAACTCAAAAGTTTATATTCCTCAAGTAGATGTTCAGTTGAATACATCTAATATGTAAACGAAACCATTCACATTTACAAAACAAATAACGTTGCACAAACAGGTCAGACTTTACTCCTGTATGTCTGTTTTAGACATCTACCCAGATTGTGTAAAATTTATTTTTTTTTATTTATTTTTTTTTTTTTGTGAGACTAGATAGGTTAAATCCCCTGAGTTTTATTCTAATCCATTGTCCCTTTCCCTACTAAAAGAAACCAGGAGTGATAAATATACTTCACAACTTGACTTTTTACTGTGTCTCAGTTGTCATACAAAGCAACCATGAAGTGTTACGTGGAATACTAATATAATTTACTTTTTGTTTCTTTTGTACATTATATATGTCTAAGTTCTTTTGTTGTAGACTTTCAAGTCTGGTATTTTACATTTGAATTAACTAGCTTCCCTTGACTTCAGGTAGAAATAACACAGATCTTAAGTGTAGAAGTGAAAATATATATTTAGGAATCTACACAGACCTTGTATACCAGTGTGAATAGTATCCTCACAGATCAGACTTCTGAACAGCAAATCGAGCTCCTAGATTTCTAGATACAGAATCACAGAATAACTCAGATTGGAAGGATCCTCCGGAGGTCACAGAGTGTAACGTACTGCTCAAAGCAGTTCTAATTAGAGCAGGTTCAACATATACTTTTTATTTTTGGGTACCTCCAAGAATGGAGATTCCAAAACTGATCCTGTGTTTGATCACCATTTGTTGGAACGATAAAGGACTCAGCACTCCGATTCAATGTGAATCATGCAAAAACCATTTATTACAGAAACATGTCTCCTTATATACGCAGCTATTCTCTAATCACGAATCCACGCTCCAAGCATGGATTTGCTAAATGAGTATCATGGGCAGTCCACACGCTGGAGCCCCACCGATGATAGGTCCGATGACTCACACCATGCTGAGGCCCTGTTAATGAAGAAACGCCCCTCTTTCTCACAGCAGATTCTGTTCTCAGCTTCTTGAAGTGGCCTTGAGATTCCTTTGGGCCTGACTAATTCAACAACATATCTCCTTCTAACGAAACCCCTTCACAATTCCCCCTTTTTGTTCTTGAACTAGTCAGACCCCTTAAACAGCATGCTGAATCGTCTTTGAAATACACTGCAAAATAGGACACGCGATTAACAACATAATTACAATTACATATAATGTAGTTAAACCTTACTTAAGAAGATTAAACAACTATCTGTTTATACTCAAACCTTCATATCATATATAAAACCTTAATTCTACTTATGACAACCTTACCAACGCACTATTTTAGAATAGTCAAACAACTTAATACAATATATTCTCTTAAATTCCTAAAAGATCTATAACTGCGCAGTTTATAGAGTAACGTACTTAATACCATCAGCATATGCTAATTATTGACTTAATATCTTAAAACTTATATTAACCTATTCATATGCTAATTATTGAATTAATATCTTAAAACTTCTATTAACCTATTTAAAAGATCTATAGCTTAATCTTAATATCTCTTTTAAAACCTTACCAGTTGCTAAATTAGGTTACCATGGTAGAAATATCTTATACTTTTACCTTATCTATGCATAGATTATCTAATTTTAATATCACCCTTTTGGAACTCTTACCATCTGTTCAAATTAGCATTCTCTATGGAAGGTACCTTATCTGTTTACTAATAAGCTTTTAGACCACTGGGTCTAAGAGCATCTATAACACTGAATAAGAATTCATGGTTTACATTTGAGACAATTCTCACAACTTATCTCCCTCCTGTCCTTCTGCATCTGTCGAATCTTTGTTGTCTTTATTCAGCCATGGCTTGATCCATTTCGCAGGAATCCATTTTGATCCTTGGTCTGTAATGACACAAGCATAACCCTTTCCTCAAGTTATTAATTGGAAAGGACCCTCCCATTCACCAGTAACTCCATTGCGTATTTTGACCTGACGTTGATTTTCTCTAAGGTCTGTCAAGTGTCCTTTTAAGCTTGTTCCATGACGAATCATAGGTGGAATGTCGAACCCTTCCGGAAGACGTAAAAGTTCAAGACATATAATGCTTTGCTTAGTCTGTCATGTGGAGTAGTACAGTCAGTTCCCCCTTTTTGTTTGTCGAGCTGATGCTTGAGAGTTCCATTCATCCTTTCTACCAAGGCCTGACCAGTAGGGGAATTTGGTATCCCTGTAATGTGCTTAACACCCCACAATTGAAAAAAGGTGGCAGTAGCTTTGGCGATATAACCAGGTGCGTTGTCTGTCTTGACCTGTGCAGGAACTCCCAAAGCCGCAAAAGCAGAACGTAAATGTCATTGCACACGTGAACTAGTTTCACCAGTCTGAGCAGTGGCCCATATGGCGAAAGAATATGTATCAATAGACATATGCACATACTTCAGCCTGCCAAATTCAGGGACACGTGTGACGTCCATTTGCCACAATTCCAAGGCTCCTAATCCTCTTGGATTGACTCCTGCACCCAGCCCTACTGAGATGCGCTGACAATCTGCACGACTTTTAACAATACCTCGGGCTTCACTTTCGGACAATGAAAATTGCCGCTGTAAGACCTGAGCAGACTGATGGAGGAAACTATGAGAGCGTACTGCTTGCCCAAACCTATCTACTGGAGGTGGAACCCAGGCAGGAGATACAAGAAAATCAGCTCGGCGGTTTCCTTCAGCTAAATCGCCTTGAATTGTCAGATGACTACGGATATGTGTTATGAAGTATCGGTGTTGTCTCTCTTCGATCAACAACCATAGTTGCTTGAACAAAGACATCAGTTGTGCATCCTGAACCTCTTTGAGCAATGATCTTTCAATGCGAGCTACCACACCTACCACATACAAAGAATCACAAACAATATTCACTGGGCTATGAGCAAATCTGATAAACACTTCTATTACAGCCCTGAGTTCCAAATGCTGAGTTGATCCTTTCAGGTCAGTTAGTATCACATCATGCCATTTTCCATCTGTTTTCCATGTAATTGCTGCTTTCTGTATCTTACCCCCTGTGTCAGTGAACACTGTGGGTCCTTTAACAGGAAATTCTGAGAGAAGAGGGGGACCCTCCTCCGTCGATCCCATATTCAAAACTGACATTAACTTGTGTGGAGGGGAAAATGTCTTAATTAAAGCTTGAGAATCTAATAACGCAATCTGAAAAGGTAAGGAGTTCTGCAAAGCCCACTGTAAATATTCTGAAACGAGGGGAACAATGATATATGCAGGCTCAGCCCCTGAAATTTCGACTATTCTCTGCCTACCTTTCATTATAAGCTGAGCAAAGACCTCAACCCTGGTTGTAATGGTTCGTTTGAGTCAAAAATGCAAAAACACCCACTCTAAGATCTTTAATGGCTCCTTACCAGTTGCCCATTGCATTATGAGAGCAAAAGGATAGTTAGTATTGTTTACAATTAGTAGTCTGATTACATAATCTGGGTTCCACCTATGGCTGAAAGCTTTTACAAGTTTGGACATAATCTTTTTCAGAACAGCATCCGCCTCAGCAGTAAGCGTTCTAGGAGAGCTAATGTCACTATCCCCTTTTAGCAGTTTTACAATTGGAGCTAAATCCTCATTAGTGATCCCACAAATGGTCCGGACCCAATTCAGATCACCCACTAGTTTCTGTACATCATTTGAGGATTGAATGACAGGCCAACATACTATTTTCTGAGGTTTCACTGTGGACTGAGAAATTTCCCAACCAAGATATTTCCATGCTGGTTGAATTTGTACCTTTTCTGGAGCAATTAGCAATCCTCTATGCTGCAATGTATCAGATACTTCATTTATCAACAAATCAGTCAAAAAAGTTTCCCCAGCTATTAATATGTCATCCATGTAGTGGTAAATCACTAGCTCAGGATGAGATTTTCTGATTTATTGCAAGGCCCAAGCTACATAAATTTGACACATAGTTGGGGAATTTTTCATTCCATGTGGCAAAACTACCCATTGATACCTTTTCGCAGGTTCAGCCTTATTTACAGAATTTATGGAAAATGCAAAACGTTTACAGTCATCAGGATGCAAAGCAATGGTGGAAAAACAATCTTTCAAGTCAATTATTAAGATCTGCCAATTTTCTGGAATCATGACAGGGGATGGTAATCCCGGTTGTAATGCTCCCATGTCTTCCATGGTATCATTAATTTTTCGAAGATCATGTAACAACCTCCATTTCTTTGATTTTTTTTCTGAATAGTAAACACAGGAGTATTCCAGGGACTCTAAATGACCTTTTTCAAGCTGTTCCTGTACTAGCTCTTCGACATGGGCGAGTTTTTCTTTACTGAGCGGCCATTGATTTACCATTTTTCCACTGTAATTTCAGTACTGGTCGCCCATCATCAATGGCCGCTTCTAGAAATGCTGTTGTTTTGTCACCAGAGTTGCTCCTAGTTGTCCTAACACATCTCGTCCTAATAGAGAAACAGGGATAGACATCACATTCACGCAGTAAAGAACTAAATTACACGTGTTCTTCTGTATTATCACAAAATGCACATTTTGAATCAACGGAATCTCATGATTTAACAGACTGTGAACTTATCGTACCATATAACAAAGATCTACCAAAATTGCAACAGGCTTAAGCAGATACCCACAAAGAAAACAGGTTAATAAGGAAAGCATCTTGCAGACTTTAACGAGTTTTCTGATCTGTGTGTTATCAGTTAATTCTCTCTCAGCTTGTTGAAGTTCAAATCGCACCGCCTGTAAAACTGTCTGAAATGATTTAATGATTTCTTGTCCGAGTGCTTTCCTATGTTTTAAAACACCTCCCAATACCGATTTTTTAGGAACACAACTGAAAACAATCATTCCTGACCCCATCTTGCAAGTAAAAACATTGGGGGGGGTGGGGGGGAGAGGCGAGGGGGAAGCACAGGGCTGCTTGCAGCCTGACTGGGAAGAGCAGGCAGAAGGTTTTATGGCGCACTTAAAAACAACTAGTAAAACAATTAACTCACATTCCTGACAAGCTGCTTGATTTTCAGAGAGACGGTACACAGGAACACATAATATGTACTGTAAAACTCGCAAATAACATGCTGATAGCAAACATTAGCATTCTCTACTGCTAATTTCAACACCAGTGCTTCCTTAACTTCTACGTTTTCAACCTGCTTATTGATGGTCTCTTGAAGGTGGTCAATAAATTGCAGGTAATTCTCATTGGGACCCTGATTAATAGTTGCAAACGATTTGGCTGCTTTGTTGGTTTCAGGCACCTCTCTCATAGTTTGATATTGCTGACTGTTGGATTCACTCGCTAATAACTGATCTGATCTTTCACACAGTTCTTTTGCCCAGTTTTCATCCGGCGACTCCTTCTGTTCTCTTGTAGGAGCTAGAAGGATAGAAAGCAGTGAAGGCGGACACAAATCAGTAAAAGAATTGATATTACACTTATTTACGACTTTAGCATTCTCAACTTTCACCAGTCCTTTTCACAAATTATCTGACTCCAGTTCTTTGGACTTCTTGGTCTCTCTAGGGTCGTGTGATGGTACAGGAGGCCATCCACTCGGTAATTTTCCTCCCTCCGCCCCAGGCTGTTGTATCATTGGGGGTGCCGAAGGCACAACCGGGCATGGAGCAGGAAGGGTATCGAAAACACGAACTGGATAAGCTTCACAGTTATTTTTAGAGTTCTTATCAGGCTGTAACGCTGCAAAAATTCCAGTAACCGCAGCCCACTCAGCCTTAAATTCTTTTAAGGTGGAAATTATAAGCTTCCATGTAGTCGCTAATGATTTAGCTTCTTTATCTCCGTCACTAACCTTATCCCATAATTTCTGCCCTATATCGTCCCAAAGTTCAATTTTAAAAGCTTTCTCAGCTTCTGTTGGGTAGCCGTTAGTTCTACACCAAACCAACAGTCTACGTATGTTACTTTCTTCATATTGAAGTCCTCTCATAGAGAGAATATGCAGGAGGACTTTAACTATAGCTTCTTCCTCAGAGGATATATTCTGCCCCGCAACTTCACTCTTCCCTCCTCCTGCTCCCAACCGCTCACCTTTTCCGGGGCCTTCTTCAACAAAATTTATCCGCGGAACGTCCGTACGTCTCTGCCCGGCTCTCAGTCCAGCTGAGCCGCCTCCAGCTGGGCCGCTCCAGGCTTTTCCCCGACCTTAGTGAGACACCGTTCGGAGTATCACGTCGGGGTCACCATTTGTCGGAACGATAAAGGACTCAGCACTCTGATTCAATGTGAATCACACAACAGCCATTTATTACAGAAACATGTCTCCTTATATACGCAACTATTCTCTAATCACGAATCCACGCTCCAAGCATGGATTCGCTAATGAGTATCATGGGCAGTCCACACGCTGGAGCCCCACCGATGATAGGTGCGATGACTCACACCATGCTGAGGCCCTATTAATGAAGAAAAGCCCCTCTTTCTCACAGCAGATTCTGTTCTCAGCTTCTTGAAGTGGCCTTGAGATTCCTTTGGGCCTGACTAATTCAACAACATATCTCCTTCTAACGAAACCTCTTCACACACTCCCATGGTGAAAAACATTTTGCCTAATTTTGAATTGGGCACATTCCATGTTCAAGTGTTCTTTGTTCCCTGTCATCTTTTTGCTTCACCCTTCTGAGAAGAGTCTGACTCTGCTCTACACCTGCAATCCCCAAATTGCAGTTGTACAGCAGTACAGCCCTGGTCCTTTTTTAAATAAGGCTGAACAAGCCAAGGTCCCCAATCCTCTCTTCCAGTTTCCTGTCCATCCTGGTAGCTTGCTCCAGTGTGTAAATGCACTGTTTTTCAGTCAGATGTCTACAATTATTTCTACTCCTTAACCATTATTGGAAACATATAGATAACAATTACCAAAATCCTTATCAAAACCCCTATTTCCTAGTGCTTTACCCTGATGCATTCTTTCATTTTTTACTCTGGTATTGATAGTATTACATAGCTGAAAGAAATGCTGTACATTCAAATTGTGTCTTACCTAACTCTGAATGTAAACTTTGGGTATGTAAGACTTCAGCATTTTTACCTACTCAAGTTAGATGGCGGATTTAAAAGGGAACAAGCTAAAGGTCTGAAAAAGTAAAAAGGACCTTTATTTGAAAAAAAAAGAAGGGTAGAGGGAGACAAAGAGGAGGAAGAGAATCCTGCTGTGTCTGTGTGATAAACCGTTTAGTTCTTCTTGCAAAGAAAATTTCACTGAAATCAAAATCTCAGTTATTCATCCTGAAGTCAAGGGAACTTTCCAGGATTTGATTCAATGAAATATGCCATTTCAAGCATACACTTATATTAGTTATTGTTCAGTGGAACAGAAATAAAGTTAAGACAAAGTAAGCATCCTTTTAAACCCTGGTGACTTCGGTGAAAAGTTAGTTTGCTTGGAAATGTTATTTTCGGAAACTCATAATACTTTGGGTAAATCCTTGTGACCTCTTCATGACAGTTCGTACTACTTGGAAATGTAGCCCATATTCCTAATGATATTCAAAATAAATGCCCTAAGCAAACTCATCAACTTCAGTGGCTTAAAATTAGGCCTACAACTATTCTGCTCTCTCCTAGAGAGACTAGTCCATCATTACAAAGATATGCTACAATGCAGAGTTGTCTTCAAAGATAGTATACACCTTTTTTCATTGATTTTAAAATTAGATTATACATGCCACCATGTATACATGTACACTATTATGTAATTTGTTTTGTGGAAAATATGGGATGTACACAAAAATTATGTTCTGCATTTTTAGGTACTTTTGAGATAAATACTTATTACTATTGGGATTATCAGCCTCCACGTTATAGTTTGTTTTTCTAAATCCTTTCCCTTAGTATCTGACTTTGATATTTAATACACAATAGATACAGGCAACAAGCATATGCACACAAACCACCCTATTATGGAACACATATGTGACTTCACAAATGCCAATTTAACTAAATGTTACAGTTATGAATGCATTAACTGGCCTTGTTGCCAGTGGGATATCTATCCGTATATACTCTCACCATTCTTTCTGGGAGCTCCATGTAAGCGCTATCAGGGGCAACAGTCTTGACCTAAGCTATGCTGCAGGTTTGTTTATGTCCAGCCCTGTGCTTTGTTGCCTTGCTCTTCCTCGAAGGACCCTGAGACCTGTCTCTTGGATTCTGCTTTATAGGTAGCTTTGTGATGACTCTGGCCTTGCCTGGGCTCCGTGGATGACTCCCAGTGACAAGTTACCTCAACTTCTCTGAGACTGTCAATGGATGCTGCCACTGGCACCAATCTGGCTCTCCTCAGACCCTATGGGATGGCACCCTGTTGGTGAGGACACTGCCCTGTCTGTGCAGTAGGAACCCTTGGCTACTGGCTTGTTCTCCCCTGGAACAGCTCTTGTAATGCTGTTTCCTGACATTAAGTTTCTCATGACTATCAAAACATCTGGTTGAACAATTTCCAAAACAGTTTCCCATCAGAGCATTCTGATTCCATGAAAATGATGTTTCCATTGGGAACAAGCTGTTTCCTCTGCATTTTTGATGGACACCAGGCAGACAGAGAGTCTTTCCTCCTACTCCTTGCATGGCAGCTGGCATCATGGTGGTTGACCAGGCAGCATGCCCATCTTGTGGGACTGTTGCTTTTTCCATGCGAGACACAGAACCTGACACACCAATATGATGTTCACAGAGTTCGCTTTATTGTCGGACTGGCCTAGCTTTATAGCAAAGCTGTCCTGTCCACGCGCCTTACAACAATGTGATTGATTGTAACTCGTGTTATACAATAACATGATAGGCTGCATGTACTGTCCACGCACTCTGCACGCATGTGTCCGGCGATTGCTCACTCATTATTACCTTCTAATGGTGCTCCTTTAGTTTCTTTTGTCTCTGGCTTCACCTCTCAGACAGGCTGGCGACAACCCCATCCCCCTGGGGCAGGGGAGGCTCTGCCACTACATGGGACCTCAAGTTTTTTGGGCTGTCTAGCTGCCCTGTTTCCCAACTGCCTGACTTCCTGGCTAGCTTCCTGCCTGGCTAGCCAATTCCCTGCACAAAAGTTCTTGAAACATGCTCTGTGTGATCTCAAAACCATCATCAGGTTTTATGCAAAAAAGTATTCTTTGTTTCTAAAGACAAAAGCAGAAAAAAAAAAAAATTGGCAGCAGAACAAAAATTGCTCTTCATTACCTCTTTAGTTTTAACAGCAGTCTCTGTACAAAGAAAAGGGACTACCATGGCAACACTACTTGTATTAGCAAATCTAAAGGACTATGTAAGCCATTCTTCCTTTCCTTAGTCTATTCAGTCTGTATTTTTACACTTAAAATAAAATGCTTTAAAAAGTCACTCTGAAACAAAGACTAAAAAGGTTCAGGACAATCTCTTTTAGGTTTTGAGACTTAGTTTTGTCATTAAGTGAAACCAAGAATACATGTAGAAGTATCTTTATGTAGCTTTCAGTCTTGGAACACTAAGAATTTTAGAGATTGGTTTTATTTTTTGAGTGTTATAGTTTTTATATATATAAATAAATGCATAGACACACAACACATTCATACATAGATGCAATGCAGCTTAGGTAAGGAACAAGCCTCAGGGCCTGATCTTAAATGTGGGTCTCAGACAAGTGGGCTTGCGTAGATGATCCAGATGAAGCTGCTGAGGACAATGAAGGCTTGTTGGTAGACTCAGGGCCCTCAAAAACAAAAGTCTCACTCCACTCAGGCAGGTTGCCAAAAGGCTGTTATGTGAGGTGTTCTACAAGCAGCCTTTCCAACTTGATCTTTGGCATGTCTAATGACAGAGGACTCAGCCTGGGTCAGGACCAAGGCACAGAGAAATCTGAGAGTCCAAGGAAGAGTGAGGCTAAACAGAGGTTTTCAAAGTAAAGTGAGAACTGTGATGTGAATACTTCTCAAAGCAGCCTTTGCACATAGGCCTTCTTATAGCCCTGCAGTTTAAGTATCTTACACAGGAGACCTTTGCCCACTGGTCAGGTTTGTTTGTTTTGGTTTCTTTGTTTGGGTTTTTGTTTGTTTGTTTTTCTTGTTTTGGTTTTGTTTATTTTGGTTTTGTTTTGTTGTGTGTGTTTGTTTGGTTCTGGTTTTTTTTTTTTATTTTTTTTTTTTTCCTGTTTTGTATATCTGCCATTGAAAAAAAAAAAGTGTAGTTTTATCAGAAGAGTGGGTATGTATTTTTTTTGAGAGATTAAATTTTTCAAGTACCTCTTGGAGTCTGCAGATAAATATACTCTCCCTTCTTCTAGACTCACATATGCCTGGATACTTGATTGTACTGGTTTTGTCTGATATAGAGTTAATTTTATTCATAGTAGCTCATATGGTGTTGTGGTTTGGATTTGTGACCAAAACAGTGTTGATAATACACTAGTGTTTTAGTTACTGCTAAACAGTGTTTGCACAGCATCAAGACCTTTTTTGTTTCTCACACTGCACAACCAACTGACCAAAGGGATACCCCGTACCATATGACGTCATGCTCAACAATAAAAGCTGAGGAAAGAAAGAGAAAGGGGGAATGTTCAGAGTTATCGCATTTGTCTTCCTTAGTCACTATTTCACATGATGAAGACCTACTTTCCCAGAAACAGCTAGATACCTTCCTGTTGATGGGAAGTAGTGAATAAATTCCTTATTTTTATTTGTTTGTGTGGGCAGCTTTTGCTTTAACTATTAAATTGTCTTTATCTCGACCCATGAGCTTTCTCACTTTTGCCTGTCTGTTTCTTTCCCCCACCCCACTTTAGGGGAGTGAGCGAGTGGCTGTGTGGGGATGAGTTGCCTACTGGGGTTAACCCACATCATTGATGTATCCACTTGAGCAATCATGCTTCAAGCTGTTTTTCTTGTGTCCTCACCAATCTTTCTGGATATCTCAACAATGTGTTCCAGTACTGACATACTAAGGATTTTGGATGACTATATAACAATAGAGGCAGGTTATGCATGTAAGACAAATTTATTGTATCTTTGTGGTATGAGACACTAGGTTGGTAAGAGCTTTAAGACTGAAATGCTCACACATTTTCTTGAAGTAAGCATGTAAGAATCAAGAAACAGACTTTGAATCTATTAAGATGTGTATTATCAGAACAGAAATTAGAACAATGATTTCTTAAAGGACAGATTTTTGATCTTATGAGCGTCTTCTACCTGTTATTGCCCATGCCTGTTGATCCAGCCCAGTCTTGTTTTAAGTTCAGTAGCATAACTTTTCAGTCATGAGGAAATCCACAGTGTTGTCTGTGATTTCAAGATCTCTACTCTTTTCTTAATGCTGAGGTTTGGATGGGATTTTATTTACACAGGATTCTGAGCACTCCTAGATGTACTTACTCAACTACTGTAAATCAATATCTTCTGAAAACAGAGTGCAGCAGCTAGGATCAGGACAAGCAACTTCTCTCTCTGCTGTTTAATGATATCCTTTCCACAGGACCAACAGGCAAAGCATATGCAGAATCTCTAAACAAACCAGTCAGTTACAACATTCATCACACTTTGAATTTCAGCTCCCTTCCTTTCCCTTCCCTGAAAACTCCCCAGACTTGTTCTCTACTAAGCAGGGGAGGGAGATATCAGATAGCTGTTTCTGGATGTCTTGAGTAGCAGCAGTCTCAGGTATCTGTCTAAGAACATGCCATTTGTCATCACTAGCTAGCCTCTTGGCCAAGCTATATAAGAACTTAAGAGTGCCTCTACTAGTCCAGATCAAAGGTCCATTTAGTCCAGTGGCCAGCAGTAAATACATGGGAAGAACATTAGAAAGTGTATAATTTCTCTAGGACACACTCTTAGCACAGGTAATTTGTCTTAGAGTTTAGGAGCTATAAATCTATGCTGTCTTAGGCAACAGTGTTAATCAACACACGTAGGAGCCATGGTATTAAAGTAAAAAATGAGTTCTGAGTTTTTTTCTGCTTTTATCAGTGTGCCCATTTCTGCTAAAACAATGCTGACAGGTGAAACACTGGTGCAATCTCCTTATAGTCTCTGCATAGGCTGTCACATCCAGGGGGCTAAGACTCAGACTCCTAGCCATCTTATAGAATCGTAGAAACACTTCAGTTGGAAAAGACCCTCAGGGTTATCAAGTCCAACCATAACCTAACCTAACTGTAGCCCTAAACCATGTCCCTAAGAACCTTGTCTAAACACCTTTCAAACACCTCCAGGACTCCACGACTTCCCTGGGCAGCCTGTTCCGATGCCTGACAACCCTTTCTGTGAAGAAATTTTTTCTAATATCTGATCTAAACCTCCCCTGGCACAGCTCAAAGCCATTCCCTCTTGTTCTATCACTTGCTACTTGGGAGAAGAGACCAACACCCTTCATGTTACAACCTCCTTTCAGGTAGCTGTAAAGAGTGAGAAGGTCTCCCCTCAGCCTCCTTTTCTCCAGTCCCAGGTCCCTCAGCTGCTCCTCATCAGACTTGTTCTCCAGACCCCTTACCAGCTTTGTCACCCTCCTCTGCACTCTCTCTAGTACTTCAATGTCCTTCTTATGGTGAGGGGCCCAAAACTGAACACAGTATCCAAGGTGCAACCTCACCAGTGCTGAGTACAGGGGGACGATCACTTCCGTGGTCCTGCTGTCCACACTATTCCTGATACAAGCCAGGATGCTGTTGACCTTTTTGGCCACATGAGCACAATGCTGGCTCATATTCAGCCAGCTGTCAATCAACACCCCCAGATTCCTTTCCACCAGGCAGCTTTCCAGTCACTCTTCCCCCAGCCTGTAGCGCTGCCTGGGGTTGTTGTGACCCAAGTGCAGGACCCGGCACTTGACCTTGTTAAACCTCATACAATTAGCCTCAGCCCATCCATCCAGATGGTCCAGATCTCTCTGTATGGACTTCCTACCATCAAGCAGATCAACAGTCCTGCCTTACTTGGTGTCATCTGCAAAGTTACTGAGGGTGCACTCAGACCATCGATAGAGCGATTAAACAGAACTGGCGCCAATACTGAGTCCTGGGGAACATCACTCGTGACCGGTCACCAACTGGATTTGGCTCCGTTCACCACAGCTCTTTGGGCTTGGCACTCCAGCCAGTTCTTTGTGCATCTCAGAATACGCTCATCCAGGCCATGAGCTGCCAGCTTCTCCAGGAGAATGCTGTGGGATATGGTGTTATAGAGAAATGCATGAGGTTATTACCTCAGTACTGTGTTTGTTGATAAATACATGTCTGCCCCAAAAGGTCCTTTTAGGAATTGCGCTCTCTCTTTTAATTGGATGCCAAGATCCTTCCTGTCCAATGTTTTTCATACCTCTGTAAGAGTTTTTTTTTTTTCTTTTGATTCTCCTTCCACTCTTCTAAGTACATCTCCTTTCCCATAACAAAAGTGGATTACTCTGATCTTTCCTCAAATTTTTAAAATGGGATCAAGGGTTGGAAATATTCATTTAAGGATACCGTTTGGGATTTAAAACTAATTTCATTATGAAAGTTTGTGCTGCAGAGTTTTCATCATGAGAGGTTGTCCTGATAATTATAGATAAATTGATGGGCCATTTAACTGAAGGAGGTAATGTCAACAGGATACCATCACTGTTGCAGACTGCCATGACTACAGATGTCTTTATTTCTAGCCTAGAGAATTTGGCAGTAGTTCCCATATATCAGAAGTTGATCAAGGAAAAAAAAAAAAAATCACAGAATCACAGAATGTTAGGGATTGGAAGGGACCTCAAGAGATCAACTAGTCCAATCCCCCTGCCGGAGCAGGAACACTCAGATGAGGCTACACAGGAGTGTGTCCAGGCGGGTTTTGAATGTCTCCAGAGAAAGAGACTCCACAATCTCCCTGGGCAGCAAGTTCCAGTGTTCTGTTACCCTCACTGAGAAGTTTCTTCTCAAATTTAAGTGGAACCTCTTGTGTTCCAATTTGAACACATTACCCCTTGTCCTACTCTTGGCTGTCACCGAGAAGAGCCTGGCTCCATCCTCGTGACACTCACCCTTTATATATTTGTAAACATTAATGAGGTCACCCCTCAGTGTCCTCTTCTCCAGGCTAAAGAGCCCCAGCTCCCTCAGCCTTTCCTCATAAGGGAAATGCTCCACTCACTTAATCATCTTTGTTGGCCTGTGCTGGACTCAGCTTATGAGCATGAACACTGAAAGTTAGGAAGGGAGACCAGGTTATAAAAAATGCAAATATGAAGTGTTAAGAAAACATGACAGTTAAATATTTTCAGTGACTCTTAAACATGCCCTACACTGCATTTTGATTATGAGAGATAAATGTAAGTATGTGATTGTTTTGAAAGATCAACAACAGTCAGATTCATCTTGGTTTCAACTAAGGATACAATGTAATGTATTTATGAGTCTTCCAAAATATGTATCTTTCTCTTATGTCTGCTGTATGTAAAAGTGCAGCTAGCTTCAGCAGACATCAAGATCCAGGGGAGTGCTCCTTCCCAGTCTGCTCAGAGCTGACTCCAGTGTCCAAGTTCCTGCCTCCTCCTGCCTTGGTCAGATGGATGCAATTGCTGCAGTTCCTGTCTACTGGTCCAGCCAGCAACAAGGTGGATCACATGCTACATACAGAGAAGCCCAGTTTGATCTCTAACCTCTGTCTGATCAGACAGTGTCAAGGTTCACTGATGAAAAATGTACACATCCTCACTCTCCAGAACAATACATGTTTACATACCACGTGAATAATCACACTGCTTTGAGCACATAGAACACTAAGGCCACACTCCAGACCCTTACTCAGTCACCTTGGATATTTCCAGGTGCTGGTCTAATCCTGCTCATGAGCTAGTCCACACTTGAAGTTTGCGAGCAGCTAAGAATAACACTTTGATGCTGGGTTGGATTCACCTCCCAAATAAGGCAAATAAGGCTGCTTTAACATAAACTTCTAGTACCATTTTACCATTTTACCAGTACCATGCTGTGACTGCCAGCTCTTTATCCAGAAGCATGTGAGCAGGTTATTACTACGTTCAGGAACCTATGTTTGGTCAACTGATTCATTCTGCTAAATTTAAGTATCTACAACATGAATGATTACATGTGGGCTAGGTATCTAAGCTCCTGCTACAGTCAATAGCCATCTACTCAATAAAGTGAATTGAAACAGAGAGCTATACAGCTCTCTCAAAGCCCATGTCTACTTTAGGAAGAGATAAATAGATCCCTAGACTCCACTGACTGTACTGACTACATCTTCATGGACTATGATATAAGCTTAGACAGCAGTTTACATGTTGTAAGATATATTGTTATCACAAGAATTTATAAGTCTGAATCTAAAGATAAATTCTATTTATAAAGACACTTGCAATTTTTTTTTTTTAATGTACTACTGAACTGTGAGGGTTTTTTTTTTTTTTTTTTTTTTTTTTGTAAAAAAAGAAAAAAATTGGGCTAAATGTGCCATTCTTTAATATTTTGAATAAATATTACTATAGCTTACATTGAACAAGGTATGAATCCAAAAGAGTTCTATCTCAAGTATTAACTATCTATGAAAATTAGATAATTCTGTGGAATGCTAGCTATAAAAGAGTTCAGTATGAATGAAGACTATGAAATCATATGCTATTATTACTCCATTTCAAGTATCACTGTACTGCTTTAAAAAGGAAGCAGATAATGTCTCTGTAATTGGGTGCATATTTCATGTCTCTGCTGGATCATGCTCTCTAGTCTCAATATAGCTGTGTTAGAGAAACCTGTTTTTTCTTTATATTGTAACTAATTCTAAAAGTAAAATAATTGAATTGGTTTAATTTTGAATCTTCAAGGAAACCTCAAGTAGCTTAGAAGATTGTGATGACATCAACAGCAGGGAAATAATCCAAACTATACTTAGGCCAACTGGACAAAAGCCTGTGGGACCAGATGGGATGCATCAAGGGTGCTGAAGGACCTGGCCAGTTTCACTGTGAGTTCACTGTCTGTCATTTTAGAAAGGTCATGTCAGCTGGGCATGTTCTGTGTGAGTGAGAAAAGACAAACACCACACCCACCTTGAGAAGAAGAAGAAGAATCTAGATGGGTTACTTGATCTCCCTTCAGTCTCTGGAAAGGTCATGGTGCAAATCTTCACTGAGACCTTTTCCAACCACATGAAGCAGATGATTGCACAAAGCAAGTCAACTACACACTTGGTTGTGTTAGAAGGGATATAGACACCAGGCTGAAGAGGTGGTTCCTCTCCATTTGAGACCACATCTACTTCTTCCCCTTTAGTTGTGAAAGTGGATATCTATATACAATACTGGGCTCCTTGTTAAAAGAAAATCATCGATATATTGGAGAAAGTCAAGCTGGTCAGGGGCTAGATTTGTTCAGCATGAAAAGAAAAGATTAAGGGAGGTCTCATTTCTGTCTACAGCTACCTAAAAGGAGGGTGTAGAAAAGATGGGGACAGACAGTGGTTAGAGATATGCAGTGGAAGGATGAGAGGCAACAGGCACAAGCACGAAAGTGCACAAATCTCACTCAATAACAGGACCAGAGATGTGGTAGAACCTCTATTTTTACAGGTATTCAAAACTCAACTGGACATGGCCTGAGCTTGTTTGAACACGATGTTGAAGCACATAGTCTCTTTATGTCCCTTCCAAAATATGTGATTTGGATGCTATTATTTTGAGTTCAATTTTTGTGTTCCTTAGGGCAACGACATAAAAGTCAAACTCAATTCTCATGTTTCATCCAGAGTTTTCTCATGAAAATATTTCTATGTATTTATTTATTTGTTTGCTTGTTTGTTTGTTTGTTTGTTTGTTTATTTTTCCTACCTTTATTAGACCAACTAGTACAAGCTGAAAGAAAAGTTTTATATGCTTAAGTCTTTCTTCATATTATAAACTACATCAGGCTATGCTCCAGGACTTTTATTTTCCAGTCTTCTAGAATGGACATTGACTGAAGAATGATATAACTTCAACAAAGCCAAATAAGAGAAGGTAATTGTTCCTCTCTATGGAAGCAGGAATTTGGAAAGTACATAAATCTCACTATTACAGAGTTGAGATGTGGGCATACTGCACGTTTCAGAATTCAGTGTTTTTCTCAGCTTCTCTGGATTAAATATAACTTTAGTTTGTCTAATAAAAGCTACTGCTTTCCCTCACACCTTTGTATTATATCTAACTTTAACCCAGCAAAATTATTGCAATACTGTCATTGCTTCTGTTGGATGTGGTAGATGTAACAGGTAAATGCAGCTGACTGAAATTCAAAGTGAAACTTGACTGGTTCGAAATAAATGCCATTTCTAAACACCAACTGAATGAGGAATGGGTTAGGACTTCAGAATCTTTGGGTTTATTATCATGATGTACAATCACAAGAGACTTGATAAGAAGATCTGTCATTATTAAAGCATTATTAGATTTAATAAATAATGCAGATGTTAAATCAGTTTTCATCTTTATTTTATTATTATAAATCCCAGTGTTACTTTGCCTGTAGTTTTTCCCATAGCATCTGGGAAACATAATTAAATTTAAAAAAGGGAGAAGAGTCGTATTTATGAAGAAGAAAGTGTGCATCACCTTTAAAAAAATCAACTTTTAAAAAAATCATACCTCCAGGGAGTTAATCTAATGAGATATTACACAAACTTGGTTTAGAGGAAAGAACCCCTTTATATAAATAAATGTCTCTATATTTGGTCACATTTATGACAAGTCACTTAATAGAAGTGGATTACAAGAAAAAAGAAAGAAAGATATGTTAATCAAAATAATTTGAAAATATATCATACCCAAAAAGAAACAGGAAGTCAATACTGAGTTTTGGCAATTTTGTTTCACTATTCTTCTGATAAATACAAAACTGTCAACTACATTTTAAGAAGTCTATGAATTGAATTAATATTTTCATTGACATTAAAATCTGTAGCAGGTCTACCTTGTGAAGTGCACACCAGAGATGTGAAACTGTATAATTAAGTATGAGCAATCATTGAACAGGAATTTAGTGAGTTCAGACAAAAAGGCTGAGCATCAAAAGGAATGTAAAAATCTATTTTTATGTATTGGGTTTTTGAGTAAAGAGCTTCTACCTACAGTTAAGTTTAGAGGTTAGGTGTCATCTTTATACTACTCATCTCATTAATTCATTTTTCAGACAGATCTTTTCTGCTGCTTCACTTCTTGGATGCAACCACACTGCAGGAAGTTGCTGTTAGTGATGTAGAACATGTAGCTTCGTTAGAAAATTTATTTTAAAACTCTAATGTAGCAGGAACGCAGAGATAAGATTTATAAGTAAGTGATCCAAGCACCAGCTTCGTGTTTTAACCCTTAAAAGGACTCCATTTGCATTGAAACACCACGTTCACATTCAAACACCTGAGCAAGCTAAAGAAGAGGGAAGAATGTCTCAGAGTTGTAAAAGCACAACAAATATCATACTGCAGTTTCTAATTTAATTACTAGACATAAAGAAATTGTTCCTCTAAACCTAGGCATATTCCTGGTTGTTGAAAATGGAATTTCTTTACATCGTTTTGGTTTAGCAGCAATTTAGGTTTCGTTAATACTTTGTGGTAGATTACAAGGTTAAGTTGCATAATTATTAATAACACTTAATCATCAGCCAGTTTAACAGAGTGATTCAATAAACTTTGCTATAATCAATCAAAATAGCAACTTAGTTAAAGATTCATAAATGACAGGGTTCATGCTAACCTACATGAGGGTTTCCTTAACTAAATCAAAACACACACAGGAAAAAAAAAATCACCTCAGGCTCACCAAGTACTTCTCAGGTTGGCCAAAAATCCAGTTCATAAGATCTTTAGGCAAAATCAGGGGTGTCCTATTGTCTCATCTCATACTCAAGATCAATATTGGCCTGCCTGTGGTCACCAAACAAGGAGTATCAGTTCATTTCTACTCACTGCACTTGTGATTAAAGAACACTTGCGATCAGGGTGAGAACACAGTGGCAGCTTGTCTTCAGAACACCAGGTAGTCCCAGGGGTTCCGTACAACCAGACTGCCAAGGTATCGAGTAAAAGGCAGAGACAGTGCAAATACAATGTTATCTTTGCTCTCTGCTCTATTGTGTGAAAACATAGGTGTCTTTTTTTTTTTTTCTTTTCTGATTTCAGAGAAAATGAATTAAAATTTGCAGAGAGACTGAAACAATAGTTCTTAGTTACAATCTATTCCGTTTACTTCAAGAATTGCTAGCGTTCAAACCTGTCAATATTCTCAATTCAAAAGTGATAGCCTGACAGTGATAACCTGAATCTACTATGCTTAGGATGTTAATTTCCTCTGCACACACAGAGTACTCACAATGTGCTTCATTTCTGCCCCAGAGCAGATGTACTTTGAACTAGAGAGGACTGGTAACTGTTTCAAAGGCCATTGTACTACAGAAGAAATGAGGAAATGTGCCACATTATTTTTGGGTATACATCAGTTTTCCAAAGACATTCTGGTGGGAGGTCAAGGGAAGATAAGGTCATTAAGATAAATGAGTCCTTGATAACACATAGCAAGCTTGGACACCAGGATGGATTAGGGCTCAACCATGGAAAACCTGTGCCTCTCATTCACTCAGGACTCCTGTGTGGTTTCTCCCTGTTGTGGATGATATCCAGCCTTCTACAGCAACTCTTCTGGAAGCTGTTTCCCCTGTCTTGATGAATGCTTTAATCCACATCTTACTGTCTTTCTCCCACTTCCATCTTCCACAACTTCAAATGCATTATTCCATTTTGGGGTTAAAGCATTCTTGGAAGGCTGGATGTTGAATTTCATAGGATATATTTCTGGAGTGCAAGATTTAGAACAGTATCCTATGCTGGATATTAACTTTTCATGACATTAACGAGGAATGAAGGAAATATTTCTAGCAAATATTTATTAGGACATTTCCTGTTTGGATAATGAAGCATGTAATTTCCAAAATGAAATAGCTCAAGAACAGAAGAATCTTTTTTTTTGACAGTTTCAGTGTTATACTTTCTATAATATTTTCTAAGTGAAACTTTAACTTTCTCTAGTGTGTAGACAATTACAGAATCCTGTGGTTTCATTTGAAACATAGAATATATGCAGTCTGGACTCTGTTTAAAATATTAATATTTATGACTGTATAGAGGGAGGATTCTGAATCTCAGCCAGGTGAGTACAGTGTTTATTTACTGTGTGAATTCTTCAGACCCATCAAAACCAAAAACCTAACTATTTACATAACACTGTTTACACAAAACCCTTTTCTGTCTTAAGACAAGGAATATTTGAAATATGCTTTTTAATATAGGGTAGATTTAGATTTATGAATTTAGATCCTGATTCATGTTGGCAGAGAAGAAAAATTTTCATAATGTTGTGATTTTGATGATGAGTAGGTGTGAGGTAGTTAGGCTGGTAAGATGGCTGTTCCCTAACTCAAGTCAGTCTCAGCAATATCCATGATTAGTTCTATCTGGACAATGATACTATTATTTTTGGTGTTTCCAGTGATGAGAATAATTAATGTTGTAATAATACAAAAATGTCTTTTGTGGATATGACATATTATTTTTCACTACTGGTGATATTAAATGAAAATTAAAAACAAACAAACAAAAAATAATTTCTCTCTTGCTAAATAATTTTAAGGAGTCTCTTTATTCTTGCATTATTGTTTCTTAAATTCATGAACTCCCAGTGCATGAGATTCAGAATGAAAAAGCCAATCAATAGTTACAACTTGCACAGTCTACTTTTGTTTTGAAGACAACTGGTATTTACCTAAAAGTATAATCAGTAAGTAGTTCAGCTGTATTTAAATATGAAAGAATTAGGTGGAAAGGCAGAATTCATTTCCCTTAGAAGCTCAAAAGAGAGCTTTGTTAAAGGAGGGTGTTACTATGCAATAATTATGGAAACACTCTTTCCCTGTTATTAGAAGGGAGTTAGTTTCTCATAATTAGAAAAGTAAATGTGGGACCTTCACAACTTAAATGGTTCAATTCCCATATTTGAGATTAAATTAAAAATGTTTTGGAGGCAAACATTGCTTGTTTTGCAGATGTTTTGCAGTATGTTATTTTCCCACTGTGTGCAACACATTTAGATATCCAATATATTCATAGTAATACTAAAATAAAACAGGAATTTTTTCCTCCTTTGCCAACATCCAGACAATCTAATACATAATCTTTAGATATAAAAAGTTACCTTTCAAGCCAGGCATATGTTGAAAAGGTTACACTCCAATTTCCAAACCCAAAAGCACAATGAAAGGAATGTTAGCTAGCTAGTCCTGTAGAGTTTGCTTTTTAGATATCAGAAAAAGAAAAAAATGCCCAGCTTTGAAAATCATCTCTCTTAACAGGTCATACTCATTGCAGCACAACCCTTTACAACTTCATTAGCCATTTTGCTCTTTCAGCTCAGCAGGTATTTTCAACTTGGGACATGATTATCAACAAAAAATAGAATGTTGCTATACTATCTCTAAAAATGAGCCAGTATCTTCAAACATGAACAGCTAATTTTTGGAATCTAAAACTAAATATAGAAACTGACATATAGAGATGTGGTTCTCAGAAATGCTGAATATCCAAAATGCACTACTTTAATGGGAGCACTTACATAAGTAGGAAGTGCTCTATGGAGCTAAAATGTAATTTATTTTTAGTAGTTCTCTTCATGCACCATGGCACAAAATACTTTTCAAGAAAGGTAGACTTCTCCCCTCAGCCATAACACCACAATTTCAGCACTACATTTTATCCAAAATGTTTAAGAACTGTTATAATGCTTCTTATACATGTGAGGACTCAGATACATGACAAAAGTATGAGAAGAAGGAGGAAATTGTCTTGAATGTGATGTGTGTGTGCTAGGGCTGTTTATGTTAATATTCCTGTTTTGTTTTGTTTTTTTTTTTTTCTGCTTTATTATTGGGTGTCTGAGATAGACTGTTATTCCCTAGTGTTGTGATGTAACTCCAGTCAGCAACTAGGACCATGGCAACTGCTCACTCTCCCTCTGCCCTCCCCAAGTGAGATGGGGGAAAGAATCAAAAGAGAAGGGAGAAACTCACGGGTTGAGATAAGAACAGTTTAATTAAAAAAAGAAAAATAAAAGGACAATAATAATAATAAATATAAACATAAAAAATGATGCACAAGGCAATTGCTCATGAGTACCAGTCCCATGCACTTGATCTCAGAAAAGCAAAGATCTGAAGAACAGTTTGTGCTCAAAACCCCAATGCATCAAACAGCCAGTTCCAGAAATGAGAGAACCCTGGTCTCAAACAGCTGATCCCAGAGAGTGCAAAAAGGCAAAAGACCAAAATGGCAAAAGGTCAAAAACTGAACTAACATGGAACTAATCAAAGCCAAGCAGAACTAATAAGCCAGAACGGGCCCAAGACTGAGGAAGCCTTCGTACTTACCCAGCTGACCCGCTGCTGGAAGGGGTGGCTGACAGATCCTGCCTCATGGAGACCTCTACAAGAGGAACCTCAGTGGTTCCAGCTCCCAGGAGGTGCTCTGACCTTTCATTACTCTGTTTTAGTGACAAATCTCAGTAAATAAGTATGTAAGAATGTATACTGACATGCAGTATACAAAGTACATGTGGTAGTAGTTTTATACCTAACTCTTATACGCAAAGAAAACATAATAGGAAAGAAATGGCTATAAGGTTTTATTCAGTAGCTCTTCTAAACAGACAGCAGGAGCTCCTATTTGATCAAAATGAATTTTCTTGAATCACACCCGGATATGTTTTAAATAGCTAGAGGCGTAATAGCCTCAGCAAAACACCACTTCCTTTTACTTCATTGCAACTTAAACTGTTGCACATTAACAAATCTTTGCTTCTTTGAAGAAGACACATTTTAAAATAAGACACTGATTTCCATGGAATGGCACCTGTGCAGCTGAGCACAGCATTCACTTCCAGATACTCAGCATCAGACAAAAATGAGAAGCCATCAAAGTCTTTAAAGAAGAAAGTACTTCTTCCCAATTTTAGCCGAAGTGCGGAATCCTTGGTGGTTTTGTTTGTTTGTTTATCACACTTTTTCTTTAACACTTTATTAACAGACAAATACATTTTTAAACTCTTATAAAAGTGAAGGAAAGATTTTAGGGATCAGAGCCTAGGAAATAAATGATAAGTTTTGAATTCTATACATCTTGGTGCCAGCTTTATGCTTGTATAATAACTTTTATGTCCATGTAGAAATTCTCTTCCTTCAACATTTCTAATTGAAATAGTACACAGCAAGACTAGAAATCATGTTTAGCCATAGAAATTCTAATTCAATGCTATAGCCAAGTACATGATCAAGCATCTTCAAGTGATAGTTTGCTGCTGACATGATTGCCTGAAGAAATTGTGTTCTCATAGAATGCTAGAGTAACAAGGAAATAGCATTTCAGAAAGACAGGATATTCTGGACTAAAATAAGGTCAGCATGGTGAAGTTTTAGAGGTCAACCATAATAAATATGCAGTCACTCAAGGCAATGACAATGACATGCATCCTTGTAGTTGTCCAGAAACCCATAGAGATTCACTTCTCAATTTGTATGAAACTAAAAGAATCACTAGTTTTGAAATTGTCCCACCATAGGCTTAAGGGAAAATGGCAGAAAGCCTTTGAAATACACCATGGACACTATTCTCCTACCTAAAACTCTGACCAAAAGCAGTTCTCTTTTATTTAACTCACTTTCTCTCTTTCATGGTATTTTCACTGGGGAGATGGTAGATAACAACCAAAGATAGGGGAATAAAAGATTATTAGCAAGTGCAGTTCTGGTGTGTGGACTCTGGCCAACAGCCAAATACTACCCTGCCTCTTGCTCACCCCTTCTCATGTGGGATGGAGCAAAAAAAAAAAAGGAAAGCAAAAAGACTTGTGGATTGTAATAACAACGGTTTTATAAGAACTGCAAAAATTATGTGTGCAAGCAAAGCAAAATACGGAATTCATTCACTACATCTTATGGGCAAGCAAATGTTCAGACACTGTCTGTGAAGCAGAGCCTTAGTGCAAAGGTTTCTTGAGAAGACAAATGCCATATTAAAAGTTTTCAGTTTTCCATCTTCTTTCATTCGTCAAAGAGACAGAAGAAAATGTCGAAAATGTTGAGTATTTCTCAACCTGCTCTTTTCACTGTGACTGTTTTGCATGAAAACAATTCCTAGATCACACGCACACAATGACAAGTACCATAAAATCAAACCGATTTTGAGTGAAAAGGCAAACCTACGGCTTCTGGGGACACTTTTACTGCTTTTCAGAGACTAACACAAAAGGCAGAAAAGGAAGAAAATTTTCAATATTGAGTAACAGCTTTTCCTTGCCCAGCGATACCCACGAGCTATTGACTGGAAATGTATAGATGCAGAAAGAGAGCATTAGTAGTTAAAGAACAGCTTTCCTTCAGGCTCTTCTGGTCCGGAAGTAGGAAAACATTTTATCTGTTGTGAAAATAGGAAAATAGAAAAATAATTTGTCTCTTGTGTGGCAGCTTAGCAGTATGACGCTGCAAGGCAGAGATGGAGGTGCTTGCCAGAGTGCCACAGAAGCCCTGGTGCAAGTGAATTCGAGGCTTCCTGCTGCAGGCACTCATTGAGCCGGCAACTTGGTGTCAAGGGAGATGTCCACAGACAAACCATGAGCTTGTATGCCACCTATGGGTGCGGTAAATGGCTTTGCAAGTCTCATAGAAACGGGTTTGCGTTTGGTTTAGGTTTGGGTTTTTTTGTTGTTTTTGTTTTTCCCTTGGAGCACAAGACCTCAGTCTTCATCCACTTCTGATCAGTTTTGATTCTGCCAGAAGAGGGCATGAGGAGACAGACTTTGCTTCACAGTGATACCATTCCCATTTGCCAATAGAAGGAACAAAGTGACTAAACTGCACTTTCTGATCTCTGGAGTCTCTAATCAAGTTGCTGGTTGGGAAGGAAGAACTGGAAGTGCTCTCTCCAAACAAAGGAAATGTAAGAACATACCCTTGGTTATACCTTTATTTCAGGATCTTTCTGTTTTGACCTTTCAACTTCTCTGATCCAGAAGATGATGAGTACAGGGAACACACTCCTTGACTGTGGGAACACATTTGTCTAGAAAAGAAAGGTCAATTTATGCACCCGTTTGTGCACCCCAGAGTTCAGAGAGTTGTTGTCCTGGGGTCCTTATCAGGTTTAAAAGAGAAGTCATGGTCAGGCCCTTGTTAACATATTTGCACGGACTATTGACATACCATGTTGTGCCATGAGAAGTATTGCTTAGAGTACTAATGTCACCTGTTTAGTAACATTTAGTGAACTTAATGAAGTGTAACTGTGAAAACAAAATAAAATTAAATAAAATACAGGTTCTGGGACACTGTTTTACTTGGTTGTCGACCAAGTTTAACACATCTGTGTGGAAGTCACTTGGAAGAGGTGTGGGGAAAAGTCCAACTCTACGAGATTGATCAGAAGGCCCATACCAAACTCTGTTCTATCCCATCCCGTCCCGTCCCGTCCCGTCCCATCCCATCCCATCCCATCCCATCCCATCCCATCCCATCCCATCCCATCCCATCCTCTTCAAAGAAAAAACAGTTCTGCAAGTCTCACACAGAGGTATCCTCACTCATTCCCAAACTAGTCACATGACCAGACAGTGTCCCATCCCAACAGATAGGATGAGTTAACTCTGAATGTGACACGCACCCTGACTCAACAGATAAGATCAGGTGTGGGTTAACTCTGGGTTAATTCTACACGGTTATGTGAAGTGAATGACACACAATCACTCCAGGGGTCCAGTTCAATTATGAGTTTCACTAAAAGTACGTATTGGATTACTAGTAACAGCAAATAGTGGTTTGGAAAAAGTACAACAGCAAAAAGTCCTTCTACAAGCAAATTTATTGGCAACCATTAGTAGCTATAATACAAAACTTAACAAGAATTCAACAGCAGAGCTTAAGATAATGTTACTCTTATATGTTCAAAAGGAAAAGAGAGAAAGAGAATGGTAGAGAGAGCAGCAAAACTAGGTTATAAGAGAAAGAGAAAGATATAAAGAAATAGGTGTATAGAAGAAAAAAAGAGAGAAGGAAAGAGCAGAGAGAAAGGAAGAAAGAAAAGGGTGAGAGATCCAGCCACTCTTACAGCTCCACAGTGTGGATGATGAGACTTGTATGATGATGTACGGCCTTCGGTGTCCCATGACGAGGATGCTGGGGTTTGCAGTTCAGGATCCTCTGGTGTCTGGTCCAGTTCCCGTGGCTAGGCTGGTGGGTGGAGGATCCTCAGGGTGGTGGGTTCCCCACCAGTGCTGTTTTAGGTGAGCTTTTTTATAGCCTTCCAAGTAGAGGAAAGTCTTTGGGGAAGGGGTGATTGTGAAAGATCTACAAGTCTCGATAAGTCTCAGGCCATGTAGAAGGGTCTCAGCTTTTCCCCTTTGTGTGCCAAGCTGGGTGTATCAGAAGATGGGGCTATGTACCCTCCGACACATACCTCTGGTATCAGCCAGCTGGCCTGGGCTGTGGTTCATGAGCTTGTCGTTGATATGTAAATCGCGGTTCACCCTGTACTGAATGTGTGATCTCCTGCTACAAGGTTTGAGGCTTGATTCCTTTTAGCCTTTGACAATCCTGGGGCTGTAGGAACTAGTTTTGCCACAATATTTCAGCTGTGATCCTTATCAATACACAACAGACAGTATTAGTGCAACAGCATTTGGTCTTTTTGTCAGGTCACCACCAGGCTGGCAGCTCCCCATGAGCCAGGAGCTGGGAGCATCAGCGGTTTTTCATGGGATAGAACGTGGCAGCCAGGGGCTGTTTTACTGTGGAGCCAGGAGCAGGGCAGCCAGAGGACACTGGGTCAGCCCCAGCCCTGAGCATCAGGGAACTTCTTGGGGATGGGCTGAGGCTGGTCCAGGATGTTCATCCACAAGTGGGTCTGGTTTGATGTGGCCCCTGGCTAGGCATGGTGTGACTGTGAGGAACTGGAGGCCATCCCTGTGTGGTGTCACTGGGGCAGGAGCTGATGGCCTTGGAGGCTGACATGTCCTAGGTCATAGGCAGGATTGGAGGGAGTCACAGGGGGCTGGATAGGGGCAGCCAGGGCTGGTGGTGTCGCCAGGTCCTTTCCCCTGCTTCAGTGTAGAGGTGACATTTCATACAGAAATTGAAAACCAGAATAAAAAGGGTAATTCCCAGGAATATGTACTCGTGGCTCGTTTTAAATTCTGTTTCCCTCCTCAGTTCTTAAAGATGGTATAACCATCAAAGACAAGACAACAACATTTAAAATGAAGGAAGAAAAAAGGCTGAAGACATCAAACCATCATCTTTTCTGGTCTCCGATTAATACAGCCTCTTTGACCATGGCTGTTCCATCACCTTGTGTTTGATGGTTTTGTATGCATTTTTTAGCAGTGTGTTTCTAGACATGGCTTTGCTAGAGTATCTATTAAAAGATGTTTGCTATGTTCCTGGGGAAGTGGAGAGTTTTGTTGGTATAAATCCAATTTTTGAAGCATCTAAGAACTGAACAGTTGATATCAGCAGAAGCCAAGTGGCACCATGGCTTGCAAAACAGGCTGTTTATGGTTTATAAAATTCACCGAAAAAGAACTTGGAGAACAATAAGGTGATTGTGATAGAACTTGATGATCAAAGGTAGGTGCATTTCATGCATAAACATCTGTTTTCCAATTCTGATAGATGTACTATTCATGTATCCCTGGACTGTGCCTTTAAAAGGCAAGATGAGTTCAGAAAAAGCCATGGCTTTTAAAAGGAATTTCAGTAGAGGCATATGCCTCAGAAATTACAGACTGACTGGGAAAAAAAAAATTTCTAAATCACACTTTAAAAAAGGTATTAAAGCAAGGTAATATTCACCTGTTTGTTAGTAACTACAATGAAAGCCTAGCATCAGAGAGTCTTTAAGAAGACACTAAAGACTAAGATGTGAATATATTTTACATCAAGTAACACCTTTTGCTATGTGTTTAGGTTTATAAACACAGCCTCCACAGAACTGTTAGATCCAGACATGTGGAGGTAAAACCTTCTAACTTTGTGTTTGGAAAACCATGTATAGGCATTGGTTTAAAATTAAAGAAATTATGCATCTCATCAATTCAGAAAAGGAGAGTAAAAGTTGATGTCTAGAATAAAAGTGAGATTTGATATCCATCAGCTTATGAAAGAAATTATGAAAACCAGTTTATGAAAGAAAAGTTTATGGAATATGAAACAGGAAAGCAGATCAGATAGACATATACCACATAACAGATTACAGTCACAAAGATAGCAAGGGAATATCTTACCCCTAAGAGCTTCAGAAAGTGAACCCTCATGAGGATACTACTCAAAAAATTGTCAAGGAAATTTCGAGGAAAGGAGGAAACAAATATTTGTTGGTGTAGTGGTGTTGCTGGACTCCTTTGCCAAATAAAAATTTTCCTTGGCTGTCCCAAGAAGGAAGATGCTTTTGTTGCCCTGGTTTACCTAGGTACACCTATGCATTCCTCCTATACTGGCAATGCACATTGTACAACACTTCTTGAACAACAGGATTAAGGTGCTCGGGTTTCTTTCACATGGTCTATAACTTCTATTTTGAGTTGTTCTAGTAGAATGAACCTTTATCTCCCTTTTCTTGATCTTCCTCTTTTACAGGTGCCAAGAGCTCTGCTATGCATCTTAGCTTTTTTTATATCCTGTTAAGCCCAGTTTTTGGAGACTGTTCCTTATTTCAGCATCCAAACAGTGAAAAGCATCAGACCTAGTGTCTTCACCAGGTAGTGGTAGTACCCTTACCTGCTCCTGCTGGTTTGCAGGTACCAGGTAAATTTTTTTAATGTGGTCTATCACTACTTAACTGAAAACCATGGAAGTGGGCAAGTTCAAAACTTAGTAAGAGGATAATAAACCCTCCGGTTTCTGTCATCAACAGCTTTTTTTTCTTTTGAAATACATCCTCTTACTGTCCAGGTTTTTAATGAGTTTCTGACAGTTTTTCAGCACATGTATCTGGCAAGACATCAAGAGGATATTCTCTTTCAAGGTTTTCAGGGCAACTCAGAACTGTCTTTTATCAGGTCATCAAAAACAGTTCAAAGCATAGCTTTCCTCAGTCTAGAGAGGAAAAGATCAGCAACTCCAGAAGGTATAGAAGCTGTTCAGACATTGGGACGTCATACTCTTGTTCCTGCCTTGATAGCAATGCCAAGGATGTTGGATCAACTCATCTGATTTTATTGCTGAGTGTTGATTTCTAAATATGTAAATGGAAAGTTGGTTTTGCAGGAAAAAAAAAAAAATCCTGCTTTTATTCTAAAAACCTCTGGTGGTAAATGTTTAAATCAACAAGCAGGTATCTGTATGATGACATAGCAACATTTTCAGACACTTCTAAGAAGAACATGTCTTCCCATGAGAAATTTGTCTGGGGGTACGATTTTGAATATGTCTCAGGGGTTATACAGATCACTATTAATTTTGTGTTGAGTTTGATGTTGTAACTATATCTACCCTGACAAAACAATTTTGGACTCTAAAAAGGAGACCAAGTTCCCTGGGATACTTATATTTAGAGAAGGTTTTCTCAGTCATATTTCTTTTCCTTGGGGGAAAAAAAAGGATTTACTGTTAGGACTTCAGTTAAGTTCCCCACAAATTTGACAAAAAGACATTTACAGAATAATTTCTAATATATTTATAACACATACAAGAAAGTAGCTGGTCAGCATTCTCCAGAGGACTTTGTAAAATATAATGGGAATGGTATCACTGTGAAGCAAAGTCTGTCTCCTCATGCCCTCTTCTGGCAGAATCAAAACTGATCAGAAGTGGATGAAGACTGAGGTCTTGTGCTCCAAGGGAAAAACAAAAACAACAAAAAAACCCAAACCTAAACCAAACGCAAACCCGTTTCTATGAGACTTGCAAAGCCATTTACCGCACCCATAGGTGGCATACAAGCTCATGGTTTGTCTGTGGACATCTCCCTTGACACCAAGTTGCCGGCTCAATGAGTGCCTGCAGCAGGAAGCCTCGAATTCACTTGCACCAGGGCTTCTGTGGCACTCTGGCAAGCACCTCCATCTCTGCCTTGCAGCGTCATACTGCTAAGCTGCCACACAAGAGACAAATTATTTTTCTATTTTCCTATTTTCACAACAGATAAAATGTTTTCCTACTTCCGGACCAGAAGAGCCTGAAGGAAAGCTGTTCTTTAGCTACTAATGCTCTCTTTCTGCATCTATACATTTCCAGTCAATAGCTCGTGGGTATCGCTGGGCAAGGAAAAGCTGTTACTCAATATTGAAAATTTTCTTCCTTTTCTGCCTTTTGTGTTAGTCTCTGAAAAGCAGTAAAAGTGTCCCCAGAAGCCGTAGGTTTGCCTTTTCACTCAAAATCGGTTTGATTTTATGGTACTTGTCATTGTGTGTGTGTGATCTAGGAATTGTTTTCATGCAAAACAGTCACAGTGAAAAGAGCAGGTTGAGAAATACTCAACATTTTCGACATTCTTTTCTGTCTGATGAACCAATTAGAACTAAAGAAGCTGAAAAACTGAAAATGCTGCACATTGGAAAAAATCTTTCATTCCCCTGTCTTTCGCTGTTAGCTCCCATCTTTCCAGAGGAAATAGCAGGAAAGAAAGAAAGTGCTGATCTAGTACAAGGAGAAATAGAAGGGAACAGTTTCTGCTCAGAGTTTTAGACAGGCGTACACATGGTTTGTTTCAAAACCCTTCTGCCATTTTCCCTTAAGCCTATTTTCAGACGTAGTTCTTCCTGCATTGAAATATGAACAATAGAAAATCTCGCCCTTTAATATAATAACGCAGACATGTGCGTATTTGCTTGCAGTTTGGATGCCTCTGCCAGGAGAATCTTCTCTCCCTGATTTTTTGTTACAGGACCTTTGATCCATGTTGTTCCACTGATGGCTGTGGTTCATTTAACAAAAGTCCTCCCACACTTCTAACATGGATTTCAAGGAAAATGGAATTACCTGTTAAAGACAGTTAGCAGTAACAGAAATGAACATTTACTGGACTGCTCTGTAGATTTTGACACTCTAATGTGAGCAGACTATGTACAATGCCCATATTTTCATTTTTTCTATAAAATTAAATGCCGAGATGCATTTTGTATTGTACCACATGGTGTGTTCTTATTTTGATTACGCTTTTTTTTTTATTTAATTGACTTGCATCACTAGGAAATCATTTTGGAAAGAGGTTGCGTGTTTGTCCCACCCAGCAGAGCAATCCCATTCTTATGGGATTCTAGACAATATCTAGGATGCATGTCTCTGTTTTTGCTTCTGCTATAGCATGTGAGGCCACATGGTCATAATGACTGGCATGCAGAAATGTCTTCATATTCGGAATAAGATGCCAGTCAGGGCAGTAACATTCTTCATATCGATCTGTGTATTTACAACAGAGATATATTGGGGAGAATACTGATGCATTGAGGAGTAACTAACGCAGATGTCATACAGATGACATGTTAGCCTCAGAATTAGTCTTTTGCTCTTCTTCATTTGTATGTCAGTGATGTTGAAAGCAATAGTATACTGTTGGTGGTACAACATGAATACAGCTCTTAATTAACAGAAGTCTGATAACTAATAAATTACAATTTCTGTCCTGGAGCCTTTTCCTATTAATTGTGGTTTGTTTGGGGATATAAGCAAAACACAATTAATGATTCTAAGCAGACTGTGACTATGAAATTAATTGTAGCCCCCACCCCCCCCTTTTTTTTTTTTTTTCTGGATCCTGTTAATGTAGTTTCCCATTCAGAAGCCCATCGTTCTTTCTTCTGAAGCTTTGAACTTACTAAGCATAGCTGTTTGGGTTGGGTGGCAATTACCAGGTTTCCACATCATTCTGGGAAATATGACTGATGGACAGGAAGTGCTATACAAGTCTCATCCTCTCATTCGTATCTTCATCTTGCCTTTCTTTGGGAGATGGATCTTTTCCCAGACCTTGTTCAGAGTATGGTAAAAAATTACACCCCTGCTCAGAAGACAATTTGGAAGACAGAGGGTAAAATGCAAGACACAGGATTTAAGTCCTTTCTGTCATTACCTCTGTTTTCATATTGTGATATTTTATACATAACATAGTCTAAAATGTGTTATTGCCAAACAGCAACAAAACCAGAAAGTGTTGTCCCGTCCCAACAGATGGGATGAGGGATGAGTTAACTCTGAATGCAACATGTGCCATGACTCAACGGATGAGATCAGGTGTGAGTTAACTCCGGGTAATTCTGCATGGCAATGCAAAGTGAATGACAATCACTCCGGCGGTCCAATTATGAATTTACTAAAAGCACGTGGTGGAATACAAATTACAGCAATTAGTGACTTGACAAAAGTATGTTATAATATCACAAAACTTATCAATACATTGACAGCTAAAGTACTTCTACAAACAGTGGATTGGCAACAGTTGGTAACTATAATACAAAACTTAACAAGACTTTAGCAGCAGAACTTAAAATGATGTCATGTTTATACGTTCAAGAAAAAGGAAAAGAGAGAGAGAGAGAAGGGAGACTAAGATATGAGAGAGAGAGAGAGAGAGAGAGAAGGATATCACCACTCCACAGATTATCAATCCAGTGATGTCTGGTGAAAGGAGGGTGGATGCATTGTAGACTTCAGTCACGCTGCGCAGCATATACGTGACACACCTGATGCCATGTGCAGGGTCATTTAATAACCCAGTTCATTTACATCTGGGCAGTTCATCTCCTCCCTCTGCTCGCTCTTAATGCTAATTAGGAAGACTTTTCTGGAAATGGGTCTTGGGTCTTCAGACTAGGGGAAAGTTCATGGTACTGACCAGTAGTGAGTTGTCTTGCCCGTCAGGGGTAGCTCTTGGTTCATGGTTTCTTCTGGTAATTATTTGTCCGAAAGACGGTTCATCTCATTCCAATCAGGCTATGAGGCCTTCACAGAAATTGACAAGGTGCCTGACACCATAAGCATCTATCTCTTCCACCAAACACAACACTTTGGTAAAGATAAGGGAGATGTCTGCCTACACAATCATCCAGCTTATCCTCCCAAAGTAACAAAAAACAGACATTTAACGCATAGCAAGGTCCTTTGTTCTGCTAAGGATGGGGGGGAAGCACTTCAAGGTTGTCACAGCTGCCTATATAACTCCAGATAAATTTCAAAATCTCTGTGGCTGCGTTACAAAAACTGCCATGAATTATGCAGTTGAGCTTCCTGTATTTAGGGGAACTGCAGGGGGTGGCAGAGCCTGCTTGCAAAGAATGAACATCATCCTGAGAAAACCACCTACCCGTCATGCTGTTGATTCTCTATCAGACAGAAAGTTCAGTACCCCATACAATAGCCACTGGATTTGAATTCAGAAGGTTCCCTCTTCCCATAAATTGAGATTTTAACTTAAGTTAGAACAAATTCATTTGGTTTAGTTGTTATAGAGCACAATGATAGAAATGATTTCTCAAATGCCATTCTCCTGAAGGCTTTAAATTCATTTGTTAGAACTTTGACTTGAATGTATTAGTTTACTAGATAAACAGTAGTAGGCGTGAACTGAGAATGAACCTATCTATTATTGATAAAAACATGTCAATTAGATTTTAAAGACAGTCTTACCTAGTAAGCAAATTAAGGAAGAGATTGTAAGAGGAGTATAAGCCACGAATGTTAACAGAGAGAAATAAAATGTACCATACAGATTTCTATCTATCTGGGTAATTTTAAGTAACTACCTAAAGATGGTTAATCACATTGTATGTCTTAAGATTCACACTCTTGAACAATTTATTATTTGTCATTGAGTATAAATGAAACTAGAAATACTAGCTTAAGTGTAGACATATATATCAGAGAGCTACATATAATTACACAACATACGGCTCCCAAGGAGAAGTGCAAAGATGAGAACTTCACACAACTTTTTACACAAAACCAGAGCCATCTTCCACAGTTCTATCACAGAAATATAGAAATATAACAGATTTTTTTTTTTTTTTTTTTTTTTTGAGGGAGGATGATTTTGGAAGTCTTTCAGATCCTTCACAAAAACAGCTTGGATTTTGTGAAAATGAAACAAGTGAGCTTGAATGTGTTCAAAAATGAGGCTAGAACATTGTGAAGCTGTGTCTGTAACTGTTGGTGAGACTATGATAACTTTTAAGTGCTACCCAGGTGTCTTTGGCATGATGATAGGACCTTCCTTAAACAACCATGCAAATTTTTAGATCACAGTATCAGAGTATCACAGTATGTTTGGGATTGGAAGGGACCTCAAAAGATCATCTAGTCCAATTCCCCTGCTGGAGCAGGAACGCCTAGGTGAGGTCGCACAGGAATGTGTCCAGGCGGGCTTTGAATGTCTCCAGGGAAGGAGACTCCACAACCTCCCTGGGCAGCCTGTTCCAGTGCTCTGTTACCCTCACTGAGAAGAAGTTCTTTCTCAAATTTAAGTGGAACCTCTTGTGTTCCAGCTTGAACCCATTACCCTTTGTCCTATCATTGTTTGCCACTGAGAAGAGCCTGACTCCATCCTCGTGGCACTCACCCTTTATATATTTATAAACATTAATAAGGTCACCCCTCAGTCTCCTCTTCTCCAAACTAAAGAGACCCAGCTCCCACAGCCTTTCTTCATAAGGGAGGTGCTCCACTCCCTTAATCATCTTTGTTGCCCTACGCTGGACCCTCTCCAGCAGTTCCCTGTCCTTCTTGAACTGAGGGGCCCAGAACTGGACACAATATTCCAGATGGGGTCTCACCAGGGCGGAGTAGAGGGGAAGGAGGACCTCTCTCGATCTACTGACCACCCCGCTTGTAATATACCCCAGGATGCCATTGGCCTTCCTGGCCACAAGGGCACAGTGCTGGCTCATGGTCATCCTGTTGTCCACCAGGACCCCCAGGTCCCTTTCCCCTACACTGCTCTCTAATATGTAATTTCCCAACCTATACTGGAACCTGGGGTTGTTCCTGCCCAGATGCAGGACTCTACACTTTCCCTTGTTAAATTTCATCAGGTTATTTCCCGCCCAACTCTCCAGCCTGTCCAGGTCCCGCTGGATGGCAGCACAGCCTTCTGGCGTGTCAGCCACTCCTCCCAGCTTGGTGTCATCAGCAAACTTGCTGATAGTACACTCAATTCCCTCATCTAAATCGTTAATGAATATATTGAATAATATTGGCCCCAGTACTGACCCCTGAGGCACTCCACTAGATACTGGCCTCCAACTGGACTCTGCACCATTGACCACCACTCTCTGGCTTCTCTCTTTAAGCCAGTTTGCAACCCACCTCACTACTCTATTGTCTAGACCACACCTCCTCAATTTAGCTGTGAGGATGCTGTAAGAGACTGTGTCAAAGGCTTTACTGAAGTCAAGGTAGACCACATCCACTGCTCTGCCATCATCCATCCACCTTGTTACATTCTCATAAAAGGCTATGAGGTTGGTCAAGCATGACTTACCCTTGGTAAAGCCATGCTGACTGCCCCTAATGACCCTCTTATCCCTGATGTGCCTTGAGATGACACCGAGGATAAGCTGTCCCATTACTTTCCCAGGGACAGAGGTGAGGCTGACCAGTCTATAATTACCCGGGTCCTCCTTCTTGCCCTTTGTGAAGACTGGAGTGACATTTGCTTTCCTCCAATCCTCAGGCACCTCTCCCGTTTCCCAAGACTTGGCAAAAATGATGGAGAGCGGTCCAGCAATGACTTCAGCCAGCTCCCTCAGCACCTGTGGATGCATCCCATCTGGACCCATGGACTTATGGATGTCCAGACTATTTAATTGCTCCCTAACCCAGTCCTCATCGACTAAAGCAAACTCCTCCATTGACCTGGCTTCATCCGGGGTCTCAGGGGTACAGGGTTCCCCAGGACAGCCTCCAGCGGAGTAGACAGAGACAAAGAAGGCATTCAGCAATTCTGCCTTCTCTGTGTCTTCTGCCACCAGGGCACCCACCTCATTCGTCAGTGGGCCTACATTGCCTCTGGTATTAGTTTTATCTGCTATGTATTTGAAAAAGTTCTTCTTGCTGTCCTTGACCCCTCTCGCCAGCTGTAATTCTAAGGAGGCCTTGGCTACCCTAGCTGCCTTCCTACATCCTCTAACAGTAGCCTTATATTCCTCCCAAGTGGCCAGCCCCTGCTTCCATGACCTGTAAACTCTCCTCTTCTGCTTGAGCATACCCAACAGATCCCTATTCAACCACACAGGCCTCCTGGCTCCCTTCCTCGACTTCCTACGTATGGGGATGCTTTGATCCTGAGCATGGAAGAAGCAATCTCTGAATGCGATCCAGCTCTCTTGGGCCCCTTTTCCTTCAAGCAGTCTTGCCCATGGGATTTCCCCCAGCAATTGCTTGAAAAGGCCGAAATTAGCCCTGCTAAAGTCCAGGGCTGCAATTCTACTTGCTATTCTGTTCCTGCCACACGAGATGCTGAACTCCACCATCTCGTGGTCACTGCAACCCAGACAGCCCTCAACCTTTACTGCTTCGACCAGACCCTCCTTGTTAGTGAGGATGAGATCCAGCAGTACATCTCTCCTAGTCAGCTTCCCCACCATCTGCATGAGGAAGTTATCATCAATGCACTGGAGGAACCTCCTGGACTGTGGCTGGCTGGCTGAATGGTCCTTCTAGCAAACATCAGGGAAGTTAAAATCACTCACAACAACCAGGGCCTGTGACTGTGAGACCACTCTCAGCTGCGCATAGAAGGCCTCATCAACTTCCTCAGCCTGATCTGGTGGCCTGTAATAGACACCTACAACCGTATCACCCCTGCCAGCCTGCCTCTTGATCCTGACCCATACACTCTCAACTCATTCCTCATCCGCTCCTGGGCAGAATTTAGTACATTGTAGTTGCTCTCTCACATAGAGAGCAACTCCACCACCATGCCTGGCTGGCCTGTCTTTCCTGAAAAGGGTGTAGCCATGCATGACCACATTCCAGTCATGTGAACTGTCCCACCACGTTTCTGTGATTGCCACCAGATCATAATCTCCCGACCGAACATAGGATTCTAACTCCTCCTGCTTATTCCCCATGCTGCGCGCATTGGTGTACAGGCAGTTCAGGGAGCAAGCAGAGCACACCAATTTCTCCCTAGGAGCGCAGGAGGCCACTTGGTCCTCATCCATTTTAGAATGCTACCCCACTGGGGCAAGCTCAGCTACAACGCCCTCCCCCTTCAAGCCTAGTTTGAAGCTCTCCAAATGAGCCCAGCTGATTCCTGCCCCAGCATCCTTTTGCCCCTGCGAGATAAACCTTTCCCGCGTAACACTGTCTGGACTGGAGTCTTATAAAACCAGCCATTATCAAAAAAACCAAAGCCCTGCCTGTAGCACCAGTCTTGGAGCCAACCATTTAGAGATTGAATTTTCCCATTCCACCCCACATCATCACTTCAAGAGGGAAGGAGTGAAGAGAAGATCACTTGAGCCCCTGAATCTTTCACCATCCTTCCCAACACCTTGAAATCATTCTTCATTCCCCTCAGACTAGGGGAAGCAGCTTCCTCCCCATCTGTCTGGAAGACCAGCAGCGGGTAGTAGTCTGTCGGGTGCACCATCCTGGGGAGTTCTCTAGCAATATCCTCGATCCGGTCTCCAGGTAGACTACAGACTTCCCTAAGATGAGGGTCAACCCTGCATATTGGGCCCTCTGTTCCTTTCAGAAGGGAATTTCCTATTACAATCACCCTTCTTTCTTTCTTATCGGAGGTAGTCTTAAGTTGTGTAGTCAACCGCCTCTTCCTACGTGATCTTGTAGGCAGGCTTGGCACCACCTCCTCACCTACCTCTTCTTCAAGATCCAGGGCCTCAAACCTATTACAGAGTGCCACCTGGGGAGGCGAAGCAGGCAGGGAGGGGTGATGCCCCGTGATGCCGAACTGGAATATGCTTCCAACCCTTGTCTTCTTTTCGGTCACTTGCCTCTGCCCAAGAGTGACAAGGGTGGGGCTGTCTCAGGACCTCCGCCTCTGTCCGGGAGGGCAGGAGGTCCATCTCCTTTTTGGGGGTACCTCCCTGAGGCCTTTCCAACTGGCACGTCAGGGTGTTACTCCACCAGTCGATCTCCCTTTCGCACTCCCTGATGGACCTCAGCGTCTCAACCTCCTCCTTAAGTTTCACAACCACGTCAAGCAGATCTTGCACCTGCTCACACCTCACACAAGTAGAGTGCTGGCCTCTCTCCCCTGGCAGCAGCAGGCTCTGGTACTCCCTGCAGCTGGAGACCTGAACAGCCACCATTCGGGACAGAACCTCAGTCTGCGTTGCCACAATCTTTTTGAGACAAGCTCTCCTTCTGGAGGCGACCATGGTCATCAGCAGTCTGGGATGCTGGCAATAAGCCAGAGGGAATGACAAGCAACAAGTGCTCTCTGCACCCCGCTGCACAAGCTGCCACACCCGCTGCACAAGCTGCCACACCCACTACACAAGCTGGTGGTTCCTCTCTGCACCTGGTGGGCAAGTACAATAAAATTTGAAATGCACAAGCCTCTGGTGTTATCTCCATAACTTTGACTGACAGAAATATGATTTAAATGCTAAGGAAATCCTTGCTTCCTTTCCAGCTTTGTTGCATGTGTCTTTGTCAGTGTATGGATATTTCTGTGCACAGATTGAAAATTTTGATCCTATGTAGGTTGGTGATAGTTTTGTCATTGACTTCCACTTAATGTGACAGTGATATCACCCTTTTCAAAAGAGAGGTCTGAGACAATTTTCCATCACTTTTCCTTCTTGCATCTTCTCCCGGCCATCTCACCTCACCTCACCTCACCTCACCTCACCTCACCTCACCTCACCTCACCTCACCTCATCTCAATCTCCCTATCATCTCATTAATGTTATAATAAATTAATATAAATTAAATTAAATTAAATTAAATTAAATTAAATTAATATAAATTAAATTAAATTAAATTAAATTAAATTAAATTAAATTAAATTAAATTAAATTAAATTAATATAATATAATATAATATAATATAATATAATATAATATAATATAATATAATATAATATAATATAATATAATATAATATGATATAATATAATATAATATAATATAATATAATATAATATAATATAATATAATATAATATAATATAATATAATATAATATAATACTTCACATCACATCACATCACATCACATCACATATTTTTCCGCTTGTCATAGGAATGTAGGTAACAGGTCAGATGGAAGAAAGAGTCCTTCTTCCATGGCGTTGTTTAAGTCAATTCATGTATAAGATTTTGTATAAAGTTTATTTTTGTTAACAAATTACAATGGGAACAAAATTATATATATAAATCAATAACTTACTTTCCACACTGTCTTCTTTATTTTAATCAGCTCAAAGTTTTTCTTAATATACTCCGCCTTTAGGCAGAGGTTTTTCTTAGAAGAAGTGGGTATCTAACTGTGGGAAATGTTTTTAAATAAACATAATTTAATTGTCTTAAAATCATAGATAACTTGTTTCATAAAAAACTTACTGTGATAGTTCATCATGTTACACTTATGGATAAATAAAGAGCTAGGAAAATTAACAAAATAGCCACCAATTTAGATATTGTTTAAAATTGTATGTTAGCATTTTAAAACTGTGCTGATGAGGCTGAAGCAACAGTGAAAGAAAGTTTACTAGGTGGGTCTCTCTAAGGAGGTATCAAGTGGAGACAAGTACACTACAGTTTTGCTGACTGTCACTTTGTTTCTGCCAACAAAGACTTTTTAAGTGAGGAGAAGCCCCTGATAGATGAATAAGCCTAATGTGTGAGAAGGTGAAGGGGACACATGTGTGTTTTTATGGCTCAGTATGTTGAAAATATTAATTTTAAAATTACATGCAGGATGATATAAAATCAGAACATCATACTAGCTTTTCTTAAATCAAGCTTCTACAGGTTTACATCCACAACAGCATAAATATCTGTTTTTTCTCCTTACCTATATGTGAGTAATCTCCAATATGGCAATCCAAAACATCTTTCATTTGTTTGAATCTTCTGGGTATCCCACATAGAATTTAGCAGATTTCCCATACCACCAAAATCAACAACTGGTTGAGTAAATGGACTATGCAATAGCCGTGTTTCATGCTTTATCCCAGCTGGCAAGTAGGACCATGCAGCTGCTTATTTCCTACTTCCTTCCCCCCAACCCCCCACCTCCTCCTGCTCAATTGGGATGGGGGAGAGACTCATAAAGGGCAAAAAAACTCATGGGTTGTAATAAGAACAGAATCATCATAGAATCATTTTGAATGGAAAAGGCCTTTAAGATCAAGTCCAGACATAAGCAACAAAAGATAGCAAAGGAAGAGAGAAAACAATCATAATGATAATAAAAGATACAAAACAAGTGATGCACAATGCAATTGCTCACCACACACGACACCAGGAGCCCATTCATTCCCAAGCAGAAGTATCTGCCCCCCAGCCAACTTCAGTTTATATACTGAGCATGACATCACATGGTAAGGAATATCTCTTTGGCCAGTTTGGGTCAGCTGTCCTGACTCTGCTCCCTCACAACTTCTTATACACCTAGCAGACCATGGGAAGCCAATAAGTCCTTGACTACCTAGCAACAACCAAAACATCAGTATATTATCAACGCTCTTTTCAGACGAAATTTGAAACACCGCACTATACCAGCTACTAGGAATAACATTACCTCTATCCCAACCAAAAACAGGACGCTGTGTAATACTCAGTCCTATTTTTGATAGACAAAGGAACTACAAAGGACTTTATGGCTCATTTACTTCCTCCTTGCTGGAAGTATAATAAGAATCTCCAGTGGAATGAAAAAAAAAAAAAATCCTCAATCCTTCTCATTTTTTATTTTAAATTAAGGAACTGTGTATTTGAATTCATAGTAATATCTTTCAAGATACAGTAATTCAATAACATGAATTTTCTGTGAGTACACTTAAGGAAAAAGAGAAAATCATGTTCAAGACCAGAGTTTAATGACTTAATATCCAAAATGGGTGTCCATTCAATGAACCTAATAGAATAGCTTCAAAATGCACTCCAATAGTATTAGAATAGAATTCGTCTGTAATGGGCCATTTTTCATAAACAAGCCAGAAAACTTCCATCTTCAATAAAATTCCACTTCTTCATTTTGTTGTCGTCTTTCACACTCCAATCTCCTTAGCATGCAAGGACTCTCAGGTCTTTTTTTTTTTTTTTTTTTTTTGATCGAGGCAATCGATTTCCCACTTATCATTTCTGAACTTTAACCATGCATCCTAGAGTCCTCATAAAACCCTGTCATTGCATGCTCTGCTAGAGAGATAACATTACCTCCTATCCTTCCTTCTCATGTCAAAAATACTACAGAGGAAATGCAGAGCAATGAAAATACATCCCTGTCAGGAGGAAGGCAGGGCATCATTATTAATTACTTCTAGCTTTATCCCAAGCTATTGACTTCCATTCCTTGCAAAGATCAACACAGATCTAGCACATATATAAGAAGCCCTTGCAAAGTACAAGGGAAATAAGCTCCCCTTTAGTACCAAGAGGAATGTAGTCTAATGGGATAGTTGTCTGGGTTTGTCGTTTTTCTTTCTCTCGTGAGTTTCCTGATTTCTGTAAGTGGATTATACAGTTTTGTCTCACAACATCTTCTTGGGGCCAATGTGTCAGTATTTATTCTACTTCTATTATATGTTTATCTTCACTTTTGTGGAAGGAATACTCTAGATGTGATAAAGCAGCTCCTAATTTTTTAAGTAATGTGTGTCCATGTAAATTAGTGAGAAACTGAGTCCCTACCCTGAATTCATCATCAGAGTGCTAATTATGTAGAATATAAAAGATATAAGAGAAAGTAGGATTAAAGGCAAGAATATTCAGTGATTTTGTGTATGTCCACAATTTGCAACCCTAGGTTTAAGCTATTGAAAGCTCAGAATAATTTTGTCTATTATATGTCCAAAGTCTTTAAATACGCAAAGAGAGCATACTGTTTATTTTATCTGCCTTTACATTTCAAACATCTGGTCTTTCCATATTTTATATTTGACTTTTATTTCTCAGTGAGATTTGCATGAAATTATTTTCATGTGTGAACTCTGTGTTAAAAAGATCCAATGTTAGTCTAACAGAGGAAAGAGACATGTAGTAAGATAAAAAAGAACAAAAGTGGTAGGGATAGACTGATAGATACACAAATATAAATCTCCCTTAGAGATCTCTGTTTTTATCAGGAATGTTTTAAAGAACTGTGTACCAGGTTTATGCAGTAAGGTTTTACTAACAGGAGAGCTGTAAATGTGGCTTCTATGACAACAGGACATGCCACTTTGTTGGACAGAACCAGTTCCAGACACCTCCAAGATGGACCCACTGCTGAAAAAAGCTGAGTCCATCAGCAATGCTGGTAGCAAATCTATGATAACATATTTAAGAAGGGGTAAAAAACTGCAGCTGAGACAGATGAATGAGGACATGAATGAAACTGCCCTGCAAACAGCAAGGTTAGCAAAGAAGGAAGGGGAGGAACTCCTCCAGCACTGACGTAGAGATTCTCCTGCAGCCTGTGGTGGACAGCATGATGAGGCCATCTGTCCTCCTGCATCCCATGGATCTCCATGGCGAAGCAGATATCCACCTGCAGCCCATGGGGGATCTCACGCTGCAGCAGGTGGATGTGCCCTGAAGGAAGCTGTGACTCCCTAGCCCATTTTGGAGCAGGGTCCTCAAAGGAACCGTAGCCTGTGCAGAGGTGCCCATGCAAGAGCACGTTTTCTGGCAGGAACTGTGACCCATGGCGGACCCAGGTTGGAGTAGTCTGTTCTTGAAGGACTATTCTCCATGGAAAGGACTCACAATGTAGCACTTCTTGCAGAATTGCAGTCTGTGTGAAGGACCCACACTGGAGGAGTTAGTGAGGATGCTCACACTGGATCAGAGGATCAGTCTGAGGAGAAAGTAGTGGCAAAGTGTTATAAACTGACAAAAACTCCCATTTCCTGTTCTCATGCACTGCTCCAGAGGAGAAGGTAGAAGAGTTAGGAGTGAAGTTGACCATGGGAAGAAGAGAAGGGTAGTGGGGAGGTGTTTTTTAGTTTTGTTTTCCATTCCATTCCATTCCATTCCATTCCATTCCATTCCATTCCATTCCATTCCATTCCATTCCATTCCATTCCATTCTATTCTATTCTATTCTATTCTATTCTATTCTATTCTATTCTATTCTATTCTATCCTATCCTATCCTATCCTATTCCATTCCATTCCATTCCATTCCATTCCATTCCATTCCATTCCATTCCATTCCATTCCATTCCATTCCATTCCGTTCAGCAATAAATTAATTATTTTTCCATGAGTTGAGTCTGTTCTGCTTGTGATGGTAATTGGTATGCAATATCCCTGTCCTTATCTTGATCCATAAGTTTTTTGTTGTATTTTCTCCTTGTTGATGGAGGGGGAGTGGTAGAGGGACTTGGTGGGCATTTGGTGGCCAGCCAAGGTCAAACCACCACAAGCTGTTGGAGATCCCAAATAAAGGCTTCCTATAAAATAAAGAATTAGAGTCCAGAGTCTGTCCATATATTCAAAATTAATGCACTATTTGTGGGCTGGTATTTGAACCATATACAGGTAACTTAATTGTTATGGATGTTTAGTCAGCTATCACAGAGACTATGCAACTGTATTCAGATCTTACTAGCTTTTCTGTGATGAGTGGAATTGTCAAAATGCACTAAATAATCTGCTTGTGGTTACAACACTAATTTCATTACCATTTCTCGAGTGGATCCCTCAAACCTTGAGACAACATGTCCTATATATTCTGGGATGAACATTGATAGTTGTTGAATTCCTAGATTTGAACTGAAGAGCAGAGTTTACCTTGTTTGTCCTGAAGTCAGATCAGGTTTAAGTTCTGCAGTGCTCCCCTGCGACTAGAGAAGTCACAGGGAGACTGTATGCAGGAGTCTGAGACTAGCTGTATACAAAGGCAACGGGTCCTCATTTAAATGGAGGTACATAAAGCATCAGGCAAAACGGATTAAATGCATCTGTCTTACTCAAAGTAAGCATTATCATACTTACTTTTTTTTTTTTTTTTAAAAAAAAAAAAAAAAAGACTAGCTTCTTGAGAGACCAAGGGTGGATTTGTCTGTTCACCATAGATAGTGAGTTTTGTTACATTTTCAAACTTGCTTATACTTTCTGTATGTTACTGGGTTTCAGCCCTCAAAGCACCTATCAAACCACAGTCATTATAGCATACGCCTGCTGAAATTTCTAGTGTCACCTATTGATACATAGCTTTTCCCTCCTGTTGGGAACCCTTGCTGGTACCAAGAAAACAATTCAGAATGAAGATTCTCTCTTCCTTGTTACATAAGAGAAATTACACCAATAATTATGATGACAACATGCATATCAGCTACCACAGGGTGCCTCAACTTCAGTTATAAATACATATGTTGTAGCACAAATTTATGCGTCTGTAAGAAAGCATATTGATTTTGACTGGAGACCACTCTACCTACACCAATAAGTTAGTGATCCAGATAAAAGTTAATGTCAGTGTGCCCAAGCCTGTCCTGTGCTTGCACTGTACTGCACTGTGCTGCAAATTAATTTTCTTGTAAGAACATCCTAGAGGATGTTTCAAAAAGGTGGACCCAATCACGAAGCAGTAGTGATTTCAAATTGGGTCCATCTTTTTGAAACATCCTGTATAATAGCTTAAATGACTGAAATGGGGGAATCTCTTCTGTGGATGTGATCTGTCCAGCATGGTGCATGTGGATTGGAGACCCATGAGATGCACCACCCCCTGGAGCTTCCATCATCTAAAGCAGGGGTGTCACTCATTTTCACTGGGCCCCACATGAGCCTCGCAGTTGCCTTCAAAGGGCAGAATGTAATTTTACAACTGTATAAATGTAACTACTCCTACATCTAAAATCTTACATCTAAAGTGATGCAAGGTTGTCCATACTATTCTCTGCTTGTGGTGCTAGCTCTAATAAATTACATTTAAAATGATACTTTAGAGAGTCTGATTTCCATTCTTACTGGGAACTTCCAGGTGCAAAACAGAGAGTTAAGTTTGGAGTTACTCTCTCCAGTCATGCATTTTGGAATTATCACCGGAATTCTTTTCAAAAGGTAATGTGAACCTAGAGTCTTCTTGATAATTCATGGCTGCAGTGGATCAACAGCTTGTAAGAACTGTTTTTTTCTTGCCTGCCTGTATATAAACCTTTCATTTGACATGGCAATCCACACAGATCCTGAGTGTGTTTTTCATTATTTTTGTGCACCAGGAAACCATTTGGCCCTAAGAAAATACAGTAGTCAAGTTACAGCTGCTCAAAGCATTTTCCCATTAAATATAATGGCACAGAAGTGGAAGCGCCAAGGGCTATTATGCACTGACAGTATAGTCAAGAAAAGTATCCATCTCCAGAAACCATGCGGCAAGGTAGAAACAGCTCAATGAAATAACCATGAAAGTAGCTGGAGCCTCAGGACAAGAAAAACAAGTGATCTGCTGTAGTGCTTAACAACAAAAGGATAGATATGAGCAGAGTTATTTGGGCTTTCATGGTTACAAATGTAGTAAGCAGTGAGCAATATTGCCTTTGGCACAGATCCCTCTCACCATTGTAATGTCTGCTTCCTCTCTAGAAAGCCAGGTCCCCACATGTGCAATCACAGCCTCGGCATGAGAAATAGGAACTGAACCACTAATGGCTGCTTCTGTATGATCCTCCATGCCTTAGCTCTTAGTGTAATAACAGAAGTCCTTAAAAGGAGTTAAATCAGAAAAGAAAAAGCAGTGTGCAAAGCCAGGAAACCAAAAGTTTTACCATTAGAACAATGCTAAATAGAAATAGTCTTTAAAAGTAGAGGTCTGATTAAATGAATGTTCTAGCTCCTTCTTTGCATACTGCATTAGCAGCACGTGTGTGCAGGTCAGGACTTCAGTTGCTAAACCTGAAATGTTATTGTTCACTAGCACAGTAGTTAGACAAAGAAGTATATAGTGCTTTTGGTTGCACATTTCCTAGCGTATTCTACCTCTATCATTATCTTGTTGATTTTTGATATGCAAGTGTCATACATGGCCAAACACATGGCTGCAGAAGGGAAAAACAGAATAAATAGTAGTTTAGGGTACAGCAGAAGAGGAAAAAACAGCTTTGGTTTTTTTTAGACTTTTCTGAGAATGAAAATGCTGGTGTGATAGAATAACAGAAGTTGCATGAATAATTATTTACTGAAACAGACTAAATTATGTTTGGTCCTGCATAGACCAAAAATTGACATTTTTTGTCTTAGCTGTGGCATAGTGAATCCATAGAAGTTTAGTACAACAATCATACTCTTTATCCAGTTTGAATTTCCTAATAATTTTATTACCACCACTTAAGCCACACAGTAGATGTCTCTATCATCAGCGAGAATTGTCTTTAATTGGTCCCCAAACCTGTTACTATGTGCACAAATTCTGAAATATCATACAGTGGCTCAACTCAAAAAAAATTAAACAGGTCTTTCTTATCTCTCTTCAGGTTTTCTTCAACAATTTTTTAAAACGTGGACCTTGAATTCAGCAAATGCTTGACAAGCTGATGAAAAGGTACCTCCAATTTTCTTAATTAGCTGAAGAATTTATTTGAACAGTGTGGTTTGCATGATCAGAACTGCAATGACCCATCCTTCTCATTGCTGTCAAATAACAATATCTTTTGCTAGCATGTGTGCTTCCACTTTTTCAACTCAATCTAACCATTCTCAATTCCTCTTAAGTCCTGGCTTTTCTCTGTGTTCTGTACCCTACTCTGCTCCTTGTGATTCTTTTTCCAAGCTCTAATTCATTCATCCACACTTATGCAACAAGACTCAATGCTCTCTAGTGTCTGCTCAGACCAATATTATTTCATCACCTACTTATTTAATCCTCCCCTGCTCTCTATGATGTTTTTTTTCCTCTTGTTCTTCTTTTATTCTTTCAGAAAAAGAAAAAAAAAAAAGACATAGAAGAGCACCAATAAGAAATACAATTAAACCCTAATTATCTAAAAAATGTGCGAATAAACAAGTATTCACTAACTGAAACTGAGAAGTCTACCCATGCAACTGAATTGTGGGGCGAGAAAAGTAAAAGAACTTCAGAAATATATGATTTTAGCAATACATTTCTGCAAGACCAAGGGACCACAAAGGAATTTGGCAGTAATCAGCAAGCTCTGGCACAAAATATTTCTATAGTTAAAATGCAGGTTTACAAAATATAACCAAAAAGATATATGCATTAACTATGATTTTGTTGTGGTTTCTTAGTATTATTGTGTGCTTTGTTTCAATGATCAATGAGAGCAGTTGATTAGTTGAGTATAAAGGAAGGAATTGAAATCCAAAGTAATAAAAATTAAAAAATATTAATCCCTATTGAAGTTTTCAGAAAAATAATTTTAAAAAGAAGTTCAAACTTGGGATTTATTTTTGAACAAAAGGATTCAAATATCCAGTGAATTAAAGACAGTAATATACCTTTACAGGTCACTGTACCGTGTGGGTGCTTCTGTGATCTGAAGACAGTGGGCATGACTCGGAAAGCCTTTTTTTTCAACTGGTGAGGCTGATGCTGGATTCAAGTGCTTTGCAGTTAATGGGGTCCAGGTACTGATGATGATGTCTCTCTCTGATCCCTACCTGAAATTTGAGCTGTTCTCAGGAAAACTTCCATGAGAGGAAATCCTATGTTATAAATAGCTTTTTGTTCTTCCTTCTTCAGTTCACCCAGAATGCTACATGAGACAAGCAGGGGCACTACTACTGTGAAGCAGTAAGTAGCTCAGTAGTGTTCACTCCTGTGTAATGAGAAATTATGTTGCATTCAGTTTGAGGAGTGAGACTTCTGAAAAACAGCACATCCTGCCTATTGATTCTTCATTTCAGTTTAATATTTTTAAACTTAAATTTCCAAAACAAATAGATTCTGAATGCGAAATTAATAATTGTACTGTTTAGCAATACAAAAAGATAAACTGCAAAGCAGGAAATGTGATCTAATCTCACATAGAACAATTATGGCTAAAATACTTTAAGCAAGATCAGAACTAGGTAGCACTTTTAAATTTACAATATCTTCTATTTGTCTGTAACATTTTGTTAATCAGCACAGTGGAAATATTTGTACTGGGTTGTCGCAGTAATGTTTTGGTAGGAGAGGGCTACAGGGGCTGCTTCTCTGAGAAGACGCCAGAAGCTGCACCCATGTCTGACACAGCCAGTTCCAGACAGCTCCAAGATGGACCTGCCACTGGCCAAAGCTGAGCCCATCAGTGATAGTGGTAGAGCCTCGGGGATAACATAGCGAAGAAGGGGAAAAAACCCACTGTGAAAGAGCAGCCAGAAGAGAGGAGTGAGAATGTGTGAGAGAAACAGACACCAAGGTCATTGCAGAAGAAGGGGCAGGAAGTACTCCAAGCACCAGAACAGAGATTCGCCTGCAGCCTGGGGTGCAGACCATGGTGTCTCCAGCTGTCCCCCTGCAGCTCATGGAGGTCCATAGTAGAGCAGATACCCACCTGCAGCCCATGGAAGACTCCACATCTGTAGCAGGTGGATGTGTGAAGGAAACTGTGTCCCACACTGGAGCAGGCTCCTGAAAGGACCTGTCACCCCTTGGAGAGACAGGTTTGCTGTCAGGACATGTGGAGCATACTGGACATACTGGAGCAGGTTTGCTGGCAGGACATGTGACCCTGTAGGGGACCCATGGTGGAGCAATCTGTTCCTTGAGGACCACACCCCATGGAAGGGACCTTCTCTGGGACAGTTCATGAAGAACTGTAGCCTGTGGGAAGGACTCATGTTGGAGAAGTTCATGAAGGGCTGTCTCCCGTGGGAGGGACCGCATGCTGGAGCAGCGGAAGAGTGTAAAGAGTGTGATGAACTGACCACAACACCCATTCCCTGTCCCCTGTGCTGCTCATGGGGAACAGGTAGAGAAAATTGCTTGTAAAATTGAGACTGGGAAGAAGGGAGCGTTGGGGGTAATGTGCTTTTAAGATTTGCTTTTTTTTTTCATTACCCTCCTTTGATTTGACTGGCAATAAATTAATATCATTTCCCGAAACTGAGACTGTTTTGCCCATGATGGTAATTGCTGAGTGATCTCCCTGTCCTTATCTTGACCCCCAGGCTTTCCATTATATTTTCTCCCCCTTGTCCAGTTGAAGAGGGGAGTGATAGGGTGGCCTGGTGGTCACCTGGCATCCAACCAGGGTCAGCCAACCACAACTTGCTTACACACTCAAACCATAATTCAGCATTGTATTCAAGCATATGATTAATTAAAAATATCATTAAAGGATTATGTATGTGCTTGAAGTTAAACATCTGATTAAGCGGTTTGCCAAATCCAGCAAACAAAAGGAACAAAACCCCAAAATGTAAACAAAAAGTCAATGTTTTTAACAAATATATAATTAAACAGAGAAATCTTCTGCCACAAGATGTTACACTTCAGATTTTTATCTAATATATAATTTCACTGAGAGACTAGACAAGCAATGTAAGAAGGATCCATGTAAGTTAAATGTTTTAATTTAGATTGTTAATAATAAAAACATTCCCTACTGAGCCTCAATTTTATGGAGTCAAGATATATACATTGAGGAAGTTCCACTCCATACTTCTCCTGTTCTTGTATTCTGCCCTGAGCATCTTTTGGCCACAGATAAAAGCTGTGGAGCTAGAAGGGCCATTATATTAGTGAAGTATGTGGCCTTCAGATAGATGTAAAACTATCCTTCTTGCCTTGTATTGGTGCTTTAGTTGCAGTCACCTGCACAGAGGTCTGCAGAGATTAAAGACCCCGGTCACTGCCTACAGGAGATTTAATTTACACTCTTCTCTTAGTCACTGATTTTACTCCTGGGTTTTTAAAAAGTAATGTAACATTTCACTTTACTTTAGAAATTATTGCATTTATCTGATCATTCTATTAATTTTCTTTTAGTGATAAATTTTGCTTTATATAGTTTATTTGAATAATTGCTGTGTTCAGGAAAAGATGATGTTTTCTTCATGGGCAGGTAAAGATATACCTTGCTTAAAATTTTGTAGATTTGTTCTCCCTTAAATGCATGACAAAATAGTGCTGTGGATAATAAAGTATTTTTCAATGTAAAAATAGTTTTGTCTAAGGTTTGTTGTGTCTATTATACTTTTCAGTAAGCTCATTTTTACCTTTCTGAACAGTGTAAACAGAATCACAAACTGGTTGTGGCTGGAAGTGACCTCTGGAGATCATCTGGTCTCATCCCCCTGCTCACACAGGGTCACCAAGAGCTAGACAACTTTTTAATATCCCCAAGCAGGGAGTCCCCACAACTTCTCTGGGAAATTTGTGCTAGGTCTTGGTCAGCCTCAGAGTAAAAAAGTGTTTCCTGAGGTTTAGAGGAACCATCCTGTGTTTTGGTTTGTGCTCATTGCCTCTGGTCCTGCTACTGGGCACCACTGTAAAGAGTCTGGCTCTGTCCTCTTTGTACCCTCCCTTCAAGTATTTATGTACAGTAAGATCCCCCTGCAACTTCTTTTTTTCAGGCTGAGCAGTCTCAGCACTTCCTCATATGTGAGGTGCTCCAGACTCTTAATTGTCTTAAGGTCCCTGTGCTGGACTCTCTCCACCAAACGAGCAGTGCCAAAGGCATTCAGAAGCTCAAAGATGGAAGGCAGGTTCTTAACTTTCTTAATCTCTTTTGAAAACCCTACAGCCACCTATTTTTGGCTTCTAAATGCCTTTGAGAGTCTGACTGTAATGTTCTTAGAATTAGGTTAAATTATAATGAGATAAGTTCAAAAAAAGGTTTCCATTCATATGCCTTTTCTATACTGATAAGTATTCCTTTTCTGCAAAGTATTTGGTGTGTAATATGAAAGATATACAGCATTTAAGATGCCAGCTTTCTTAACTTGAGAACACAACTGACTACGTTTGTGTAGGGAAAGTGTCTTTATGATTTAGACACAATGTTTATAATAATTTTCCATAATTCTGCTGATGTATTTTCATAGTAATATTAATAGCAACAAATCAATTTGCATTCCTTATTGCTAAGGCTAGTGGGTACAGTCTTTTAGTGAAAACCAAAACAAAATAAATCAAGCCTTTGTCTAGCTGTGAATGTAACCACTATAACTTCATAATATTTTGTTTAAGCTCATTCTTCCTCTCTTTGTTTTAACAAAAGTCATGAATAATGTTGACTTTCAAATAAGATGATGACTATATCATTTATTTATTTATGCAGTTTTGGCATAGTGTGGTCTCTGAATGCCGTTAGTATTTATGCAATACATCTCCCTAATTGGTTTTACCTCAGTACAATCTATTAAGAAAATACTTATTAGTGAAGTTGGTGAAAAGCCTCCATACCCATTTTCAAGCAACAGCTAAGTATCTGGAGATCTGAAAGATGCATTGGTCTAAATTTAATGATTATTCAATTTAAGTGCATAAAGAAGAATGAAAAGAAAGAAACAAATTTTTAACGTAAAAGGTGTATATGACAATATTTTTGTTACAAATTATTTCTTTACTTGATATATTTATGCATTTTCCTAGATAGTTATATTTTGATTTGAAAGATGCACTCTGCTTCAAAGTTCGTGCATAACCATTACTTAAATAGTCTAATACTTGATGAGTGGACTGTTCAGTGGATAAGCAACTGACTGGATAGTTGCACCCTGAGAGTAGTGATCAGTGGCAAAATGTGAAACATAAAGCAAAGTAAATAGTTAGAAGAAGAAGATTCTACTTCCAGCTTCCATGTCCATTGCCTCCTTCCTTCTGCTGGAAGGCCCATTAGGATGCCTAAGACAGCAAAAGAGTGGGTTTGGTTGGTTGGGTTTTTTTATTGTTGTTGTTGGTTTGTTTGGTTTTGTTTGTTTGTGTTTGTTGTTGTTGTTGTAGTTGTAGTTGTTTTGTTGGTTTTGTTGTTTTTTTGGGGGGAAGGATGATTTTGGTCCCCACTCCCTTCAGATTCAGTGAAATAAGTTGGTTTTTTTTCTGTGGAATCAGACATTTAGCACAGGTAGGACAGTTAGCACAGGGGTTATCCACCAGTGAGGATCACACACAGATGATATTCCTTAAGCTTCACTCTCTTGCAGACTGCCCTTGTATGATAAAGGAGTGCAATTGAAATCACAGCAAATTGTTTGAGCACCTTCAATGATTTTCAGTTAAAACCACAGGATGGCAGCCATGCAGATGATATAGCAATGCAACTTTACTTTTTACCCCCTAGGTATGATTTAAGAATAGGTCTTTCAATGCTTGATCTTGATACTTATAGACACGCAGGTACGATTTGTTTAGTGAACTTGAATGGACTATGTGCTTTTGGAAGACTTTTTCTGTGAAAATAGCAACGGTAACAGCTTTGGAGAGGTTTTCCAGGCCTTTACAACCATGCAAGCCAGATAATGCATGGTTGAAATGTTGCATGGGAATTGTCATGGTTCCCATGGTATTAGGCTCTTGGCTTTCAGATTTTGACTGTTAAGACCAGAGCAATCAGTTATACTTCAGATTAGGATTCTTGAATTTTGGATTTAATTCTTACTGAGTAAGGATTGCCATTCTGGCTCATCTTCCTCTGAAAGGCTGCCTTGTTGCTGAAAAGTGGAGTGATGGAGTAGACAGAATGTGAATGTAGACAGCATGGGTTCCTTTGTTTTTTCTAAAATTCTTTTTTACTTGCCAAAAAATCAGCAATGTAATTATGTTATATGATATCCAAAATAGTATTTTTCTGGGGGATCTGACAAATCAGGGATACAGATCACCTAGCTATTTCAAATAAGTTTAAATTTATTTTTATTTCCAATGCTGTGGCAAGTCTGAGCACAGGGTAATACAGGGAGAAACAGTTGTCCATTGAAACCAGATTTACTAAAAACAGTAAGCTGAAAAAACTAAGAAAACAAGGTAATGCAGTTTCTCTGGGTATTCTGAGTTCTGACCACATCCCAGATTTAAAATGTCTGCTGTTTCTGTCTAAATTATTCATTGTAAAATAAGCTGAGAAGTTAACCACCCTGACCCATATTCATGATAATGGCAGCATTCTAGAAGGCTTTGATAATATTTATGTGAGAGACTAACTATTTTATTACAGACCAAGATGTGAAGTACCTGCCCATGATGAGGACTGCAAAATGTGAAGCAGTTCTTACAGGAACATCTAAACAATGCACTACAGTGTGGCATGTGCACAATACAGCAATTTTATTTTAGTATAAGATATTACAAATTAGTGATGTAAGTTTCCTCTCACATCAGACACAAGATGCATTAGAAAACAACTTGGGGGATGTGTTTACTATAATAAAACAAGATCACATAGGTTCCCCTTTATTACTGTTGCTATAATATAGACTTGCCAGAGGGAAGGAGACCTTTTTTCCTCCGGTGTCATTCTAAGCATATCTATACTGTGCTTTCATCTGCTTGATTGAGAATAAATTTCCAGTCCGGTTTCACCAGCACAAACAATACAAAAATCACTGTGGATAATAAATCAACACTTTGTTTCCTGTAAAGAATGGAGTGAAAAGAAAATTAGTATTTACAGAGTTCAGTGCAGCGGCTCTCTTGATTTGAGAGACAATTCAGACCTGCTGCTCCACAGACTGTGCTGTTTAGATACTTGGACTGAGGCACAAAGCACATGCACTACTCAAACATCGTCATCAGATCAGGCTTTGCTGACAGACAAGATCTGTAAAATCTGCCTGAAATAGATTAATATGTGACAAAACTGATTGCTTGACTCTCGACCTTTCCTTGTTCGGCCTTTGCTGTACCCACCTGAGGGGGAAACTTCCCAAGAGAGCCCTGGTTGGCAAAATGCAGCTGCTGTGGCTCAGGCAGGTGTTTGCTCCTCACAGCTGGAACTGAGACAGTGGGGCTTTGCAGAGAAGGGTAGAGCAGCCAGTGCAGGGACAGCAAGATTTTACACTGCTTCAGCTGTTTGCTTAAATGCATGAGAACCAGCACCTTCATATTCCCTTTCAGAGAATACATGACCATTCCTACCTAGAATAGATGCAAGGAACAAATGTCACAAAAATTCTAACTTCTCACCCTGTTCTAGGGAGAGGGACAAAACCCAGCAATGCAGCATTTGAAAAGTAATGCAGAAATTTACAAAACAAACAGAACAAAAATAAGATGGATAGAAGGTAAGTGCTAAGCTACCAAATGCCAGTCACACAGATATTTAGAAAAGGCATATTATATTTAATGCTACTTTTTAATTAAGATTGAATTTAGATTTAATTTCTTGTATTAAAAAAAGCATACAAAAATATCTGTATTGCAAATATGTTGCTTTATTCTCTTGAAAAATGTCAGGGGCTTTTTGTGTGTGGTTTTTGTTTGTTTGTTTGTTTGTTTGTTTTGTTTTGTTTTGTTTGTTTGTTTTAGTGTGTGTATATGTTAGAAATTTACTGGGAAGATGAAATAAGTAATACAGAAATGATGCTTGCTAGGATAAAAGCAGTACAGTACAGCATTATCTGGGTACTGAGCTTTTTTTTGCACATGCTAAAAAAGATGGGGGAAGAAGCCTCCATGTATAGGCTTAAAACTTGTGAACACACACTTCCAACAGCAATCAAAGTGCTTGTCTGGAGGAAAATGTTTGACAACCTTTTAAAGATATTTCTAATTTTAGATAGACACCTGTGGAACACTGATACTAACACTTTATGATAAATTGCAAAAAAGAACCCAAACAAACAAACATAAAACCACCCAATGGTCAAAATTTTTTACTTATACCATCTAAATATATTTACTAACCGAGACCTCTAATGCAGGAATCTGTAGGAACCCCATATATTCATTCCCCATGGACAATATATTTCAGCTGAATCAGTAACAGCAATGCCTCTCTCAACTGACCTCAGGGAAAGGTAAGACCTCACCTAGCTGTCCCAGAGAGGAAAGCAATGGTGTGTGAGACAACTGGTTAAATAACAGGGACCTGATACTCCACTGAAGTGCCTGCGGTGAAAAAAAAAAAAAAAAGAAAAGTATGTATCTTTCTATGATGTAGCAACTGATCAATTTGTAGTTTATTTCCCAAATAAAATGGAACATAGTTTGATGTGCTAGAATCAGAGAGTGATGGTATATTAGTCTTGCTTTGTTTCACTGTTTAAGACTGTTAATAAAGACTGCATTAAAAGCTTCCAAATAGAGTTTCTCATATACGCCACATTCAGATGAATTATTTTTTCTCTCTGAATGGACAGCTTGTCATAGTTAAAATCCTGTACCAATAAGTGTCAATACCAGTGTAACTCTAGAAGGGTGCAAAAATTCATTTAGGTTATTCAACATGTAATATACTTTAATGTTTATCTTATATTTAATGTTTTAGATTTATAAAAATATTAACATCAGATTTATCCATTGTATTTCCATGTCTCATGTCCTAATCATTTTTAGATTATGTTTTTACTTTTAAATTCATTTCATGGCACATTTCAAAATACTAAAATTGCTGAAAGGATAAAAATGACCAGCTCTATTAGCCTTTACTGTCTTTCAGGCAGCAACACTTACGAGTCACAGCTAATAATGTTGACTACAGCTGCTAATTGCGTGCAATGTTCCATTTCTTGCAATAAGGACATTGCATTTATTGTCATCTGCTCTATTGGGTCTTGAAGTGAGGCTATTCTTTTTTTGTAAAGGAATTGTATCTGTATCATAATTATTTCATCATGAACGAGAGTAGTCTAGATTTATAAATTGATTTGCACTCCTAAAATGCTTTAGGCAAGAATTTTTACTGTTTTATTGAAGTAACTAATTTCTATAGAACTTGCATGACTTCATTTCTTCATTTGTAATACAGGATTCAGCATTTCAAGATCAACACAAGAGAAACTGTTTCTTACATAAAATCATAACTAATTATTTTGATTGCATTAGAGGGTTCTTAAAATGTTTGGAAGATGGAAAATTTTAAAAAAAACAAACCAAAACAAAAAACAGGTTTGCATTTTTTGTAGTTGTTTTTTCCCGGCGATACAAAAATAAATGATACAGTAGAATTGGAATTGCCTGAAGGAAAGTACAGTTCAACACTTAAATCTTAAACAGAGTAGTTCATATTGGGAAATTAAACTCTAATTTAGTCTATTAAGTACTTCCTAACTATATCTCAACTCAAAGTTTGTAGGGAAGGGAACAGACAATAAGGAAGCTTGAATTTAAGATGTTTCTTCTAAAGAATATTTTTCATAGGGCAAAAGAAATTGTTTCAAATGCTTATGATTTCTGACAATTAAGCTTTAATTATAAATAACAGATTGAATTAGATACACCACCAATACATCATGAATCCAAGCTGCACAATCTGTTTCAAAACCTGATTTGGCAGACTCTGCCAAGCATGGTGTTTTCCACCATGAGTCGATGGGACTACTAATGGCTGTAAATACTTATTTGCTGGTCCTAACAATACTTGCTTATAAACCAGAGTGTTTGTAGCTGCAGAAGCCAACTGGCTTCAGAATGGATCTTCTTCCTATAGTCTGATTAAAATCTGCTTAACTTAAATAAGTCATCCAGCCAGCTCGCATCTACTTCCTGGGGTCTTCTGTCAGACATGCTTGAAGTAGTGGGAGTGTAGAGGCTGCTTCTGATGCAAATAGTCTGCAAGTTGCAGGAAAACACTGCTGTCTGAAGAAACACAGTTTCTTGCTGTCATGATATGCAAAGAGGAATTGGCTGGGGATGTGTCACTTCAGAGTGGCTGATTGCCACAAAGTCTGGTACTAACTAACTGCTAACAATCTGCATATCATTATCACATCTAGGATTTTATATTAAGTATGTTTTTAATGTATGGATTGATACGTATGGTGAAGTTCATAATTTCTCAATGAAGAACACCAAGTATTGCACTCAGAGAGAAACAGAAAGCCTAACGACAATTGTGAGAGAGAACTCCCACTATAACAAAGTAACAAAGAAGTGAAATCCTCTTATTGCCATTAAGAAGAGAATATGATGGTTCTGAAATGAAAGTAGCCAGGTAGGACCCCTGGCAGATGCTGGGGAAGAGGAGTGTGTGAATCCTCAGTCCTTGACTACCAGCCCCTCAGGAACTAGGAAGAGAGGTGGAAAAAACCTTTCTGATGTGACTTCAGGTCACGGTCTCCAGGGTTATCTAAGCATATTTTTCTTGTCTATGTGTCTTATAAATGTTCATAGCTGGATTGCCTGTTCTAGGTATTATAAATAAAGATTTGCATTTTATCCTCACCCACATTAAGTATGATTTTAAACCAACTGGCTAACAAGAATCTGTTAAATGTATAAGCAAAAGACCCATAACCACTTAACAAGTAGGCAACTCACTTTAAAAAAAATATTGTGTTCTAAAGGGTAGCAAAGTGAATGCCTGCTTGGTCTATCTGAGCCAGAGGTGAAGAATTGTCTTCCCCTGACTGCTGACACAGAAGTTTTTCTAGTATCCAGTAAAATATATTTTGAGCCCCCATGATCACAAAGAAAAGTGTGGAAACCCAATAAATTCTTTGTGTTCATTGCAGCAATGACAACCACTAGGACAAGTACACTTCAATAATTATTTGCACTGATAGTGCTATTGTGGTGCTGGCAGATTCATCCTCTGCTTATACAGATACTACTCAAGCTGATATAGTGGCCATTCTGGTAGAACAAGTCTAAGATAAACAGTGTTTAGAAGGCAAGGACTCAACTGTGTTATGAGGGTAGAAGTGTGCCAGATATGTTAGGAGATCAAATGAGTGGCTTGCATAGCACCTTACCTGAGATCAATTGTTTTTTATAAGAAAAATGTAGGTTTAAAAAATCTGAATGACTTTTCTTGCTAGAAAACAAGTGGAAAACTAGAATGCATTTTTTTTCTATTTAGAATGTGGTTTAGATTCTGCTGTCTGTCTATCCTATTGAGAAGCCTCCCTTTACTTAATGACAAAATAGCCCACTTGGACTTTCCCATTTTGCGTTATAAATTCCTTCCAATCTGTTTACAGATGCAGCCAGTGAGACAATGAAAAAGTCGCTGACTGAGAATCCTCTGCTTTCCAGATAGCAGAATAGGACTGATTTTGGACAAATCTTTCTGAGGAGCATCTTATCCTTTGAATAAGAGAAGGCATAACTTCAAATAAGAGACTTCTAGAAATGCAAATATCCTTAAAATGTATGTCTTGGAAAGGCTGTAGAGAAATCACCCGTTTGCCATTAAAGTCAATAATTTAATTATCAAGTGAATAGGAGGATATTTTCCCTCACTATGTGTATTCAGAACGAACACCAAGAATGAGTTAAGTATCTGAATGCACCAAAACGAGCAGATCAAAATGTTAGATCCCTGTGTTTGATTTCCTAGGATAGTAAGAGCACAAAGCATATTGTCAGACAGAAAACAGAATATTGAAAACAGTATTTCCCCTATGCCATAACTATTGTAATGATAAAAAAAGGAAAAAGAAAAAGTTAACACCACAGTTGGTATGCTATACCTGTGGGGCAGTAACCATGACAACTTGGCAAACTTTTATTTTAATTTATAAAGCAAATATAAGCATTTGTAGAAATAGTCATAAAATGTGCTTATACTATGTTGGTAACTTTCATGTTTTTTTAAATAAACGTTTTTTCAGTGTCCCAAATTTCCTCATATTTTATGCATTCACATTCTTCACAGTTGTCAGCACTTTTAAAATTTTATTCTTGTCATTTTGATATTTTGCCAGAATTAAGCTGAGTTGTTTTGATTTTCTTTCAGGATTTTTTATTGCATTGCTTTGTTTGTCTATTTTTTTTTTCCTTTACATTTTTTAAATTCCTCATGTCTCTATGTTTTTCTGAAATGTTAATAGTTTTCATTTAAAGCCAACTATAAGAGTTTATTGATTTATTGTATTTGGCTGTGTGAGTTGTCCTGCCAGCTCCATGGAGCATTTCAGAACAGAAGCTTCCTGACAAGTTAGGATCCAAAATAATTTAGCCTGAAGCTCTTGGCAGCATCTCTGTTTCTTCACAGCAGTGCTATACAATGTAGGGCTAAAAAGTGAATATTTCTAATAGGTAGAATTTTTAATATCTTCTCAATCTGAAGAAAATTAAATAGAAAAATGTGTACCTTAAAATTTCACAAATTCTGCACTGTCTGGAGTTGTTTATCGCAGTGCCATGCTAAAGGCCAAACTCCATTCAGTTTATAAATATAAATGCATTCCCAGCATGCATTTACTTCCAGGAGTGAAACAAGCATGCTTTGAATATAGAGCTTGAATTTTCTGAAACTGATGCTGAATTGTCTGGCCACTAACCCTTTACATTAATACAGTCATTCAAGAGAAAGTGACTTCCTGTGTTCCCGATGAGAAATACTGCCTGAAACCCTGCCTCTCTTATTGGTTACTTCGATATAACTGAGTGAACCAGGCTTAAACAGGGTAACCGGTATCCCTGAGTATCAAACAAAATCTTGGTGATATGCTCAATATGCTCCAGTGCTCCTCTTGTTCATTGTTTTTGTTTATTTTTTCTCTTCTATGGTAAATCCTCAGAAACCTTCAGCTGTTTGTTGTGATTTGTTGTTGGTTGTTTTTGTTTGGTTGTTTTGCTGGGTTTGTTTTGTTTTGTTTTGTGTTTGGTTGGTTGGTTTTGTGTGTGTGTTTTTTGTGTGCATGTTTTTTTTTTTCTTTTCCCTTTTGTCTTCATTTCTCCATCAAATGGTCTGGTCTCATAATTTTGTCTACAGCTCAGATGAATAATTTTGTATTTCCAAAAGGATAGAAGCTACAAAAGAATAAACTCCTTTAACTGATGTGAAATATATCTGAAAGATATTCTATCATAATGTGTTTCAAACTTGATAACTCAGTTTTCCAGTTGATCTAGATGTTTTCTCAGTGGCTACTTATTTGAAAATCATCAGAAACTTAAGAGTGATCTGTTATGGGATTCCAGTGAATGAAGCACAGAGGTTTAGAAGAAAGCAGACTATTAAAAATAATTGATTTCACTCTATATCTGATTAGAAGTACAAAAGTTAACAAATGTCATTCCACTATAGGTTCAACTCACAAATATATGCAGAGTTCAGTTGACATCACTACCTAACTCAATTTTCAGTTTTTCAAACAAGTCATGGTAGTTGATCAGGTCAAGAAAAAAGATCACATCTGCTAAAGATAATAAAATCACAGTAGTAATTAATGTCTTAACTAATCACATGATTCCTCTGATGTTAATGTCCAGACTAAGATCCTTCTTCAGGTTCTCCCTTGTAAATGGAAAAACAGCTTCACTGGAGCCCATTATAAGAAATTTTTAACAGAGGCAGCAACAATAGAAATATAGAGGTATCAGTCTTCTCCACTGATCATTTTAAGTATCTCAGTCTCACTTTCTATCTCATCTCACCCACTTCTTGGGTAGCAATCCACTTGCAATGGTGTGTTATGAGTCAGCAGAACACACTCAACATCTTTGAACGTTTTTCTTCCAATATCATCACTGGAGAAGAGAGTTTGGTTTTTTTTATTTTTTTTTTTTTTTTTTTTTTTTAATTTTTGTTTTGTTTTGTGAGGAAACCCTGTAAGCCTGTTTTCATTTTTATGGAAATCTTCATTGTGGTAGGATGCTACACAAAGCATTTGAAGGAGACGTACTGAAAGGTGTTATTTAATATAGGTAGTATGAAATAATTTATTTTGACTATAGGTGAGAAAATTCAGCTATTCATGTTTTAAATAGTGTTGCTATAATCTCTTGTCAGTATGAAGAAGACAGAAGTAGTTAATCATTAAGATTTCTCAGAAGCTCTTAGGTGTAAGCTTGTGGAGAGTGAAAGCAATAATTTTCACTCGATTTACACAGCACAAAAGAAAAAAGCCAAACCCTAATGCAGTTTATTCAGCACAGCTGTTCAACTTCACGTGAGGATATATGATAAATATTAGTAAGTTTTGCACTGTAATGGTATTATAGCCCTTGCACCTTAGATCACCTCAAATAACAGCAACATAATTCTTGGTTTTCCTGCCACCAGTGTGTATTATTTCTTTTTATCCTGTATGTAAGTGTAATTGAAATCTACTGAGTTGAATGACCTTTAGTTTGGACCTCAGTTAACTCCTCAGGATTACTACCCTGCTATTTAAAAGTTATTAAGGAAATAAAAGTGACAAATATTTCAACCAATTAAAATGATTTTTTTTTGCATATTCAACCTGTACCAGATTTTTTCTTCTGTGCAGTTTCTCACACCACAAACATGGAAAGGAGTAAAGGTGGCCATTGTTAGTATTTCACAAAAGCAAACAAATATATTGCCATATTTATCTTTCAACTCCTGAGTCCGCTCTACCAGGAGAAGTGGTGAAAAATTAAGAGGAAAAAGAATTTTCTTTTTTTCAGGAGAGATTCAAACTATATTGAGAGTTTGCCCAGGTTGAGGTTCATTAAAAGGTTGTTGTAGGTAGAAGAGATGGAAGAACAAAAGCTGTGTTACTAAAAGTAATGGATGGAAAATAGTTTCTGCAAGAGCACAGAGAATGAAAAAAAAAAAACCAAAACCAAAAACAAAACCAGAAAACCTGCATGTAGGGGTGGTATCAATTTAAATCTTAAATTAGTCATCTGAAAGCAAACTAAATTAATTTGTCTGGATTCTTTCTACAGCCAGTGGATAGAAAGAAGTGTGCCAGAGAGTAATTTGCTCCATTTGTCTTTGACACCTCACTAGGTGGGAGAAATAGAAAGGGACAAATTCCTTTTGAAAATGCCTGCTTTCCTCTGTTGCAGATAGAGGAAGCCTAAATGACTATGGTAAACTAGGTCTTAGTAGAATTTGAGAAATACTTTAGAGTTTTTAAATTTAATGTTTTAAGTTGAATGCTAAAACACATGAGGATTCTTTTTTTATAGCATTCTTTGAAGATATGAGAATGCTTATATCATATAGTCGACAAATATGTTCCTATTGATTTCAATATAAATTTGAGAATAGCAAATGTAAGCCAATTGACTGAGACAGACAGGAGACAGGACTTTCTGTAGAAGTTGTTGCTGTTATTATAGCTTACAAGATTCAAAGCTATTCTTGATCCTGTTGTCTAACAGAATGAATATAAAAAAGTATTGCTATTTTCTGGCTTATGAGTTTGAATTCTGGAATCTGATCCTAGGTCTACTGAAGTCACTGGAAAAAACATGCTTTATTCAAAGAATGAGCCTTATGCATGACTGCATGTTCTGCAGCAATAAAAACCATTAAGTCCAAATATGAGTATGTCTTTGTAAGTGAACTAGTGTTATCTCTGCTGGAAAAACAACAGTCAAACTGCTAGCTGACCTCCAAGTACAAATGCTTTTTACATAAGAGGAAATTAAATGTGGCTTTTCTCAAAAATATTTACATCATGAAGAAATGGGGAAGTTTATAGTGTACTTTTAGAAATATTTTTTTTAAATAATATATTAAGAAATACAGTATTTGAGTGACTGAAGTTGTGAGTTCAGCAATTTCCACTAACATTTTCTTGAATTGCCATACATATTCATAAATGTTTATGCACATGTCATCGTTATGGGTTTTTTGTGGTTGATTGGTTTTTCTGAAATACTTCTGTTATCAAAAAATCTGGACTTAATTCAGCTTTAAGTCTGCCACTGCAGAAGTAACATGATAGTATTATTATATTAACTGTGCATAGATAGGACCAGAACATTTAGCAACATACAAATAGTTCCTTAGCCGTTATAAGAAATAAGAAAAATTTGAATGGAAAAACAGGTCTTTCTTCCAAAAGGAGTTAAAGTCACCATCATTGGCATCTGCTGTAGATTGACATCAGTATTACAATTATTATGGCATAGAAATACTTTCTACAGAATTTGCTGACAACTTTCAGTGTTTTGACCATCCCATTGTTGCAGAAATTAGCTTTGGAAAAATTTTAGTATAGTGATACTTAAATATCTGTGAAATTTTTTCTATAGCAAATTGTTATTCTATACTATTAGACGATGTTGTCCCTAATAGACTGCAGTTATTCAATCAACAATCAAGTTGGTTGAACATCTCTTTCATGGTAACAATATCTCAGGAAGAAACAGCAATACATCTTTCCCATTAGTGTTCCTGAAAACATAAAGCAGTCATAAGACTATTCTTCTTTAAGGTGAATTTGATACTAACAAATTCCCATTGATTTCTCACATGATACTTCATTTCTACAGAAGTCACTAAATTCTATGGTAAATTCTGCTCTTTTTTTTTTTTTTTTTTTTAAGACACCAAAATAAATACTAAATAATTCCCTGTCAGCTCCTTTATGATTGCTGAGATTTTGTGAACGGTACAAGGAGAAAAGACTCATAGGTCATATAGCTATCAGAACAAACTAGTGAGAAATTCTTAAGCAATGCAGCTCACTTTCTTCTTCTTCTATTTAAAGAATCTTATTCAAAGTTCTTCAAAGTCTTCTACTAAACAGAGATTAAAGTAAGTGGCAACAAGGTGCTAATAGGAACAGTTCTGTACAACTGGAAAAGCTGCTAATTTGGGTTAACACTCATGGAGCTCACAGGAAAGACTGTGGAATATTCAAGTGGAATAAATGGTTCTGTATGCCCTGGCAGAAATACAAAAGTTTAAGACATATTTCTAGGCATAAAAAGACCATCAAGATGCATAAGATGTTATCTGAATCCTGCAGCAATGTCATGGATCATCAGGAAATCTATGGCAGAACAACTGCTGGCCTTTTGAATGAGGCGATTCATGTCATTTCTTAGTGTCAGTTTATGAGACAACATAAGAAATTAAATAGTCTCAAAAAGGACTGTATGAAAGAGGCTGTCAATAAGGCATCAATGAGAACACAATTCTAGGTATTTCAACACATATACAATGCAAAAGATGAACATCTATTACAGCATGAATAACCAAGGGCTAACAGTGAAGTAGTTATGTGACTATACATTTGGAACAACAGAAACACGAAGACACAAAATGTGGATGTGTGGATAAAGTTCTCTAAAAACTGAATACAACATGGGACTGGCCCATCAAATTATAGGAGAAGGAAAATAGAGATATCAACAGCTACATACAGGATCCACTGAAAAAGACCATTGAGAAATCATAAGCATAAATTGTACAATACACTCTACTTCCTATGGCTGTTTCTACACAACATTATTTACGCAACTTTTAGATTCATTTTTCAGAGGATCAAAACCGGCCATTTAAAGAAGGGCATGGAAGGCCTGGGCCTATTTTTTAACTGCTTTTTGTTTGTTTGTTGAGGGTCTTTTTGTTGTTGTCCTTGGTTTGGGTTTTTTGTTTGTGTTTGTTTTCTTTCTGCCTTTTCCACCAATATTAAAGAAACATAGACTATCTTCTGTTATTCATTGTCAAAATAATTACAGTTTGAGTTCCACCCCGATGGGAAGTTTTCATGAATTGTCATTGTTTCAGTATTATTGCTGAGCTATTGTTCTGCCTAATCTCACAATAAAGATTCTGAAGACATACAGGCTTCTAGCTAAACCCCCCTACTCTAGTCATTACAATTTAAAAAGATTAAATGCTACAGGGGTATGATTTGGTTCCTTTTTTCCACTGGAACGCTTCAATTAATCACTCAAATTTGCTGCTTCTCCATAGTTATTGATTCTGATGTATGAGCTGTCCAGTCCATTACTGCTAGAATTCTTTACTAATTTTTTTAGTGCTCATCAAAATAGGGACAAACTGTGCTTTCATGCAACCCAATAGAAGAAATACAGTAGAAAGGATTTATTTAAGAGATCAACAGAGAGCAAAACTTGCACAGTACATTGAACTAGGTAATTATCTTTAAATTCTGAGATCACAGTTCCGCAAACCTGTTCTATCTGAATTAAACTGAAATTAGACTGAGACTGAATCTAACTTAAAATGAGTGCAAAAACGAACAGAGAGGAAATCACGTTGCTGTCCAACCTCTTTTAATTACTACCAAGTAATAAGACAGTAAAAAGATCTAAAGTCCTATATTCTATAAACAATTCTGTGGCATTTTGTTTTGTTTTGTTGTTTGGCAGGGGGTAGGGAACCAGCATTTCCGTAATAGAAACTGGCAATTTGACTTCTGTTACCACTCTGTCAGTAATACTGCAATAAAACAGTCATCCACACAGTTTCATGTTTCTAAATCATTTATATGTTCATATTAGGTAACTTCTTACATTATAAATATACAATATAGCAAAGCCATTTTTTCTTACCGTTAAAAGTATTGCCTTATGCAATACTGGGATGTTATCTTCATTTTGGTAAAATCATATGTATTTTGCAAAACCCAACTTTTTGGATGTGAAAATACAGTATAAACATGGATAGGAATTCAGGAATAACAGCTCTGCATGCTATGTCATAAAAGCTTGCACCAATCAGAAATTTTCAAGCATTACTGTTAATAATACCAGCAGTAAAAATACCCTTCAAAATCTACTAAGAACATTAAAAGCATGAGCAAGAACAATGATTCATGTTAAAGAACCCTGCCTACTGTAGCACCAACAGTGTTTTCTTTCATGGTTTTCTTATTTGTGTGTGTCTGTCTTTGTTTTTGTTTGTTTGGTTGGTTGGTTTTTAATTTACATTTAAAATTGTATGTAAGTTAAAGCCATTCCAGTGCCTTATGTATTTTTACATTGGCATGAAGCACATGCTGGCACACAGACATGCATAGACATGAGGTAATATTATTGTTCTTGCTTTAAATAATGGTTAAAGACAATGAGGTGTTAAATTAATGTTTTTCACAGGAATACTTATCCAGTATCTCTGCATAGATACAGACAATAGCCATAAATCAACAGAAGGGCCCAAGGAATGCTAACGTTTTCAAACATTTAATCACAGGCATATATGTTAGAGGATGCACTTGGTCAAAGCATGGATTCACTGTTTAGATTTGTATAATGTCTGGAGTCTATTTTGAAGTCAGTGAGATCTACAAAAACTTAAAATTTCTAAAGTTAAATATTTAAAAACAACTGAACAAACAAAAATTCAAATTATTAAAAGTTTTATGTATGTATGCATAACCTTCTGCACATGTTTACATTATAGGCAGAAGGATCTAAAGTATACAAGACTGAATAGCAAAACTATGAAATGCAACACTTTTATTCAGCAAAATCAATAATTAGTAAAGTGAGAGACTGAAATGGGAAATGTTAAATTTTGCTTTAAATTCTTTGAAATGAAGGAGAAATACTAGACCCAAATTTATGCACATCCTGGAGAAATGATCTGGTTGCTACACTTCTCTGTATGAAGTTTGTGTGCTGTATTCTTTTACTTGAGAAGAAAAACTATTCAGGTCCAGTGCTTTGTTCAGTGTTTCAAAATAATTTTAGACAACCAGAAACACTTTTTTTTTACTGTTTGGTCCTGTAGTGGTGCGGTTTGTTTTGTATATTTTGTTTTCCCCACTGACTTGTGGTTTTTATTTCAGATTTTTCTTTGAGTTTTTCTTCACTTTCCACTGTTTCAAGTTTCTCCATCATGAAACATGAATTTTCACATTTCTTTTATATCTCTTTTCAGGATTACTCCTTCTTTGTTTGAAAAGTATTATTATAATTCCCCAGCTGTTTGAACAGGTTGATGGTCATATTCCTCTTAAACATGTTCAGTTTGGAACAAATGCCTGCTTAGCCAGTTTCATATATATGATGTACACAAATGTACTATTTGCACTCAAGTTTTCACATATAGGGCATTTGTCCAGGACATGTGGTGCAGGTACCTTATTTAGAGTCAACAGAAAAAAATCCCAGGTGAGACTCTCATTCTCTAGTGCCATAAATATGTGGAGATCCAAGAAAAAAAATATCTCTGCTGCAGAGGTAGCACGCTTTGTCTTGGGAACTATTGTTTCTCTGTCTTTTTACTCTATCCACTTGCGAGAGTTGAAAAATAAAAAGGAAGAAGGGAATGTAGGCACCTGAACAGATCATACACCTTCTTGGGCACTGGGATGATGACTTCAAGTTCAGAGACTTACCCAATGGAGCATACAGTATTTTTACCCCTACCCTGTCAGTGATGGAATCAAGTAATCTGGAAGGAAAAAGCCCACTTTCAATGACAAACTCCTTGGTATTCTGTGCCATGTTAAGCAAATCTTAAGAAATTAGTTAATTTTTCCTTATTTAAGACAGAACATCACGGACTAAAGGACTTTCACTTTGTGTTCCAAGTATTCTTTGTGTATAAAAATATTATACTAATATTTAAAAATATACAAAATTTAAGTTTGCATTTTAGAGTTGTTTTATGAGAAAAATAAAAATAAACTACCTGTAAATGAAATATATTTGTGGGTAAATTTACTGTTCTGCAGAGCTGGAGGTCACTGAGTTTTACAGGACTGCTGACAGACTTGATGGGATAAATTCAGTATACCACAATAACATCACAGAAGTATAAAAAACACCAAATCTGTGCTTAAAGCACGTCTGTGGATTTCTTTATCTCTTTCTTCTCTGTTTGCCTATCTATATGTCTATCACTCAATCAATCATAGAATGTAGAATTTATACAAAATAGAAATATAAAAATTCTGATGAGGCTACCTAAGACTCAGAAAAGATCATGCTGATCTTTTTTTGAACAGCAACTGTGATTAAAATTCTTTCTAAAATATGAAACCTCTAATTGTTATTAATCTATTAATTTTTCTCACCTTTCCTGGTTTTTACCTTTTTTCATATTTTAAAGAAGTATGTTTATATTAATATGTGCTGCTTAGTTTGCTTTAATACTGCAGAAATTAGGTATCCATTAGTACTGGGACATTTTTAGCTTTGACAAAAACAAATGACCTTTAATTGGTATTAATCCATTAACTAGAGACAAAAACACAAAAATGAAAGGTGTTTTTTTTCCCTAGAAATTAAGCTGTTCTGTAATCATATGTTATTCTAAAGAATGTGATTTTCTTTAGCTAATATTTTCAATGAACGGTAAACACAAATTGTCTGTAGGTATTCAACCTGGCAGTTGACTCTACACTTCATCATGTATGGTTTGAAGAAATACTTCAACAGCCTTCATTTTTTACCTTTTCATTAACTTGTTGCAAAAGATAAGATAACATAGATATATCTCTCTAGTCAGAATTTCCCCTCTTTTTTCTGAGCCTCTTCTAGATTTCTCTAGGTCACCATAATTCTTGTCGTAAAAGTCATTGTTTCTTAGTTCAGATTTGCAAAAAGAAGAGAAAAAAAGAAAAAAAAAAGTTAAGAAAGAGAGGGTGCCATCTGTGTCTGCAAACAAAGTAATGGCTTACTTGAACAGTTAATTCTGTGGACCTAGAGCTATTTTTTTAACAAGGAATACCATGCAAAATATGAGCATTATAACAAACTGTGACTTGCTAAAGCATTTCTGTGTTTCAAATCCTCTGTATATAAGACATTTCCTTTTTTTCTGAATAGGTGTATGTGTGCTATTTTTACATGAAAACTATCAGCCTGTTTCACTTTTCAGTAGTTAGCAGTATCAGTATATCTTATATTATTTATTTTATCACTACTGAGTTCTATGAAAGATAGAGATATGATCCTACACAATTGGCATTTTTACTGGGCAGAACTAGCAGGCTTTTCAGTAGACTGATGTATTAGGTGTCTTGAAAGAGACATTTTAAGAAGTCACTTAAAATAGCCTTTTCTCTGCACATCTTCTGAATAGAATAAATTAATGTCCTACCCCAAAGAAATAAGAAGAGATACTATATATTGAGGAATCTATTGAGAAAAAAAGCTTTGCAGACAAAGGCGAAAGATGTTCTTCTTAAGTATAATATCAGGAGTCCCCTATAGTTCTCAAGACAAAATTTTGATGTGAATAGGGATCTCTGAAATCCTATTAGGAAAAAAAACCTACTCCTCAGAACAGTATCTTTCCTAGTTAAGGAAAAAGTACAATTCTAGTAACATTATGGCTTTTTTTGTTTGTTTGTTTTTTCCCAGCTAATGATTGCCAAGAGGTAATGTGTTTAATCTTGCTTTTAGTAAGGATATTACACAATAGCTCATCAAGACAAAATAAACTAGGACAGATCATGAGTTAACTCTATTTCTGTTAAATGCAAAGGTAATTTTATTCTATAAAGAACTGCTTTAGTATTAAGAGATAAGCTGTAAAACTAAAGGAACAAAGGAAAAAATTGTCTAGACAGCTGAAAAAATACTCTAGATCTCTTCAGCTCAGAACAAATGCCTGAAGCTAAGTTTCTTAGCTTTGTATGATGATAATATGCAAACACTTAATGACCAAGTAACAAAATTTATATTTTTTGTTCCTATGGTATATAGCTATACAATTTCACAGTGAGCTCCAAGAAATGCTCTGCAACATATTTGGAGCTTAATGAAACATAGGAAGTTTTATGTTATGGTATTAACTATTGAAGAATTTGCCACCTCTTGCAGTGGTTTCACTGCAAGACATACTAAGAGGAAATAATCCTTTTGCTCAAGAGCGTGAGAGAACCTTCTTTGAGGCATATCTGGCCAAGGTCAGAAAAAAATGTTCCAGTAAGTCTGACTTCTAATGTCTATCCAGGTGAAACACAGTACACTTAAACATTTTTCACACCTTTGCTTTCATTCGCCACAAAATTAAAAATCCATGTGGGCATGAATTTTTTTAAACAGAAAGGTTGAACTCCACATGAAATAATTCGTATACTCGCTTCTTAGTATACATGACCAATTAACGTCTGCCTTTGACATATCAACCTTGTATCTGTGTTAAAAAAAAAAAAAAAAAAAAAGTCTTCCAGATCTTTGTAAGTCTGTAGTGATTAGGGACAAATATCTTGTTGGTAAATGAAAGAACCAATTCCCCAAAAGTGCGAAAGTTAAAATACCTCAATTTATGAGAGCTTCTTCTGTTTCTCTATAACCATGCCATTCTTTTTTATCTCGTAAATTAAGGTATTCAGACTTCATTATGTCTAACTAGTGTTGGATACCCATTATTTATGAACAAAACCAAACCAAAACAAACCCTGAAACAAAAAGAAATCCCAAAGTTTATGCATAACCTATTTGTCAGCTTACTTGACAGTTTACCATGATTATGAGCAATAGTCAATAACTTGTACACTTAACTTCAGGTTTTCTATTTTTGCTTGCCTTTCTCTTCACTCATATTTTATGGGATTCATTCTCCTTCTCATCTGACTTTTTTGCTAACCTTTTGTGGTTTTTTTTTTCTATTAGCCTCTGCTAGTCCATATTTTTTTTCTCTCTGTTTCCATGCTTCCTGTTTTCTTTTTCTCTTCAACATATTTACCATGTTTTTATAAGAACTATTTTTTGTAGTCAAGAGTAAATTCTCTCCAAATAGTGTAATATTTAGACAATTCCTGAGGGTAGGTCAGATTCAGTAAACAACTATATATTGAAAAAACACTAGAAGATTGTTGTGGTAAGTTGAAAGGCAGCATTCCAATTTCCTTTTATTTTACTTCAAAGGTGTTCCATATGAACTAAATCTTAAGAAGTGTGACTGTAAACAAAAGCGATATTTCAAGCAGGGAGTAGAAAATATTTTATCTTTTAAATAATAATGATGATAATAATTTGTAATTGTTACACAATTCAACTTAACACCTTGACAGCTAATATTTTTGTTCTGAAATTTTGACATTATTCTTTTGCCAAGAATCATGTTTTACTTGCAGTTCAGTAAATAATTTGTTATAAAAGATGCATTATTTTATTTGTTCTCCAGTCTTAAAAATACCCCTGGTAGTGTTAGCTCTGATCTCATGATTTAATCTCAAAGGAGATGAGGTTTGGTTAATACATGACACCAATGATGAGACTGATATTATTTGGAAATGAACTCTTCAGACAACAAGAAGAATTGTTGCAGAAGCACCCAAAAATCAGTTTAACCGGGTGATAAGCTCCAAACAGACTATTCTAACCAGAATTGTTCAGCAGAGAACCAGTCAGAAACGACATTTATCCAAAATCATCCAGCACTCCAACAACACTATACAACACTGATTCAGATATCAGTTGGAAATTCAAGCACTACACAGCTGATTCAGAGTCAGGGCATCCCAAAACTTTAAAATGATGATTCAAAATGTACATCTACTCGCTCACAAAAAATGTGGACTCCCAAGGATAACCCAGAAGATATAATCACTCACTGATAAGGCAAGGTGTCTCAGTCTTCAAGGAAGTTTCTGTAGACAGCATCCCAGTCTAAGAAGGAGAGTCTTCAACTGCAGACCCACTGCTCCAAGCAAGACCAACCCAAACGTGTTCTCCAGCAGGCTCCATTTATACCCTAGTTGAATCTAAGCTTGTGGTCATTTATGGCAGTAGTCCAGAAACTTCTGTCAGTCCACATGTTTCAATGATCAAGGGCCCTGTATGTTGACAAAGGGGAGTGTACATGGTATAGTGGTCCTTTGGTCTAGAAGATTCTGGTGCTTTTGAGATGGGGCAGTAAATGCACCTGCCACAGGCATGCTATCTTCCCCTGTACTTTCCCTCTCTTGTGGCTAAAAGCTCCAGAAAAAAAGTAACAGGAAAGTTATTATCAGGCATGCACTATAGTAAGAAACAAAATAAAAACCTTTCTGCCTGAAATACAAATTACTACTCATCTGAAGCTAGAAATACTAGATGTGCTGGTTTGGCTGAAAACAAGGTAATTTTCCTTCATGCAGTTAGAAACTTTTCTACCACAACGTTGTCATTGTACTGATACACATTATTTCAGCAGTTCTACTTTTATGAGCCTGAGGCAGGGAACACAAAAATGCCCATGGTAGCCAAAGGTCAGCAGTACAGACACAGCCACCATGCTCTAGAAGGGTGCATTCCTTAGCAAAAGGATGTAAGCCAAAGAGACCATTTGGTGTCAGGGTCAGGACTGCTCCCTGACCTTCCTTCTTTTAACAGTACAGACATAATGATGCATAGCTCAAAGTGCTGTGCTAAATCAGTACCTGTGCACTGTCATACTCAGTATTAATATCTATAACCATGACTGCTTTTGTAATTTTTTAGTTATCTGTTGTGCTGAACAAACAAGGTTTTCGGATAGTCTGAAACAATTGTGTCTGGTGTTTATTTGCTTTCTTATTGATTTTGTTTGAAAAATTGAAACAATACAGAGCCATTCTAGGTAAAAGTCATATACTTAATTGGACACTATTTTTTTTTGTCTATTTCACTTTTTTTTAAATGAAATTTAAAAAACCGAATAATAAAAGGGATTAAAGACAAATCAGAAGAGATTTTTATATACTTGCAAACACTGGAGATCAGGCCCTCAACCGATTTTGAAGAAAGTTTTGTAAATGAAAGTGTCCTTTATAATAACTACAATAAATATTACAGTGTTATGGCCACTCAATTGCTGTTAAATAATTTTTGAATTAGATTATTCAACCTCAAATTTCACAAGTTCATCAACAATCTACACTCCTCTCCAATTTTCTGTAATAAACTGTTCTCTGAAAAAAAAGTTACTTGGCTCTTATCACAGTAGTTAGCAGCAGTCACACCAAGTTACACGTTGGCAAACCAGTGTAAGTGTTAAGTAGCGTAATTTGTATGCTGAGAGGATGAAATAAAGCAATTTCTCTCCTGTATGTGCAATCCACAGGATATCTTTGAATGCTTTCAAATAAATATCATGTTGCAAAATCTGCCTATGAGCCCACTTCCCACTAAATAGCTGTCAATCGAAGACCTAAAGTAAGGGACAATTTCTGTGGATTTTGCATTCCCACATTTTCCCCAGTTTAGACAAGAATTTGGTCTATTGTTTTATTTTTTCTGGAATGTATATTTCTTATTTAAAAGGTTGTATCTCACTCAACTGTCTCCATCTAAACATCTGAGATAAAACTTTATTGAGATATCTGTGTTCTCTCCAGAGTTAGGGGAACCAGACGGTGGTTGTGTCCAGCTGATAATCGCACACATACTGAGGGTGAAACTTCACCCTCCTGGTCAGCTGGCATCTGTTGCATGCCCTGGGTATGGAATGAGAATATAGGACGATTTGAAAGCACAAGGCGCTGTATAAAGGATGGGGATTTAACTGTACTACTTTGTAATGAACTGCCTTCTGAAAACACCTAGGTTTATCACACAGGGCTAGTAGGTTTAATTCAGCAGGGACTCTGACAGTGACCAAAAGTACAAGTAGTGTCTACATTCTAGTACATATGAGAATCAGCCCAAAGTTTTGTTTGAGATGCAGCAGCATAGGTGTCAAAGCACCTCTCATTCTAGCAGTTTTAGAAGTGCTTCAGGAGATTAGGTCAGATTACATGTGTGTTTAAAATTATTAAAGAACCATAGAATAAACCCCAACCCAAATGAAAACAGTCTAGTAAAAATGTAGATGATTTCACATGTACCACTATTACTGCAGGAGTTAGAAAAAATAAAGAAGAGAAGGAAATATTCTATTTGCAAGGGCTGTAATGTCACCTTGCCCTTATTGTTACTGGTCACTAAACTTTCTCTATACTGAGTTGTCAGTTCACTGCAAGAGAGCAAAGAATATCCCCTGTTCCTACTGTAAATACTGTACATAACTTATTTATTTTCTCTGAAGACTTTACCTCTGTTCATAAACCAATCAAGCTGCAATGTATGGCCTGTGATTTCCGCACAGCTATTTGATTAAAATACACATTGAGTTATACCGCAGATGTCCTATCTCTCAAAATACCATTTGAGCCTAAAAATTCTGGAAACTTATCAGTAGACTATTGTCTTTACCCAACCATACACTGAGAGTCAAAACTGAGAAACTATGAACTTCCAAAGTTTATTGTTACTTTTTTGGGTGGAGGGGGTTAGAGGTGAATCAAAGTTTCCACTAAAATAATTTTATGGAATATTCATAGTCCTTTTATTTTCTGGTACAATAAAAATAACAAATCAATGAAAACAATTATTTCATATTGTCTACTGCAACCCATTCATTTTTTACATATGTCAATTTTGTTTTGTATTTTTCAGCAGGAGCTCTATATGCTTTATCTTACTTGAATTTATAAGTATTGAACGATACATTACCTATATACATTTTTTTCCACAGTTTTAGTAATGGCAGGATGATTAAAATTTTATTAGATAAAGCAGCAAAATATAATTTACTTTCTGTTTTTTTTTCTGGCTATGTAAAGCCAAGCTTCTGATTGGTAGGAGAATAAGACTAGGCAAAACATTGAGTCCATTTACTTTGATTTATTAATAAGCATTCATTGGAAGGACTTTTGTCCATTCGGAACTGGAATAGTGAGTTCCTGTAATATTAAAACACTTTTAAGAAGAATGAAATATTATAAGAATCATTTGGACAGACCCACTTGACTTCATAGATTTTTAAAATAACATCATTTTAAAAATGATCTGTATTTTTAAATGAGACCCTTTAATTATTTTAAAATGGGTTTTTTTATTTTGATATTTTGTTTCTGATGGATGCCTGCATTTGATTTCCTGTAGAGCACAATGTAAGATATATTTAAGGCAACCTTATTTTACATTCTTCCAACTGCTTTGTTCCTCTGGGCTCAGGGAAAGGTTTGCTGTGGGTAGTCTGTAGTAACATGCATGAGCACTCTTATGTTATATAATTCAAGTTGCCATCTGTTTACATAACAACATTTATGCATGTGTTTTATTTACTTTTTTTTTTATTATTTTTTAAGAGAATATTTCTGCACCATGCACTTAATTTAAAAGAAAAAAAACCCAGACAATACTGGAATTACAACTGTACTGACATTGGTTTATTTAATTATTCAGCAAATTTGGACATTCTTCTATTTATGGTTTTCCATGAACAAGATATGATCCTTAATTATAAAATCACAGAATCACAAAATAGTTTGAGTCTGAATGGACCTTTAAAACCACCCAGTCCAACCCCCTTGCCATGGACAGGGACATCTTTCACTAGATCAACTCACTCAAAGCCCCATCCAGCCTGGCCTTGAACACTTCCAGTTATGGGGCGTATACAACTTCTCTGGACAACCCATTCTGGTGTCTCACTGTCCACATCATAAAAAAATTCTTACTTATGTCCAATATAAACCTATGCTCTTACACCCCAGGTGTATGAAATTGGGTAAGGAAGGCAAGAGACCAGCTTGGATGAGTCGAGACCTGCTGGACAAACTAATTGGCAAGGAAATGCACAGGCAGCGTAAGCAGAGACAGGTATCCTGGGAAGGCTATAGGGACACTGCCCAGTTGTGTCAGGAAGGCGAGGGCATAGCTGGACCTGAACTTGGCAAGGGACATGAAGAATAACAAAAAGGCATGTCAGCCAGAAAAAGAAGGTCAAAGAAAGTGTATCCCCTGTGATGAGTAAGACTCTAAAACTGGTAACAACAGATGAGAAGGCTGAGGTTCCCAACAACCTTTTTGCTAATACATCAGTGGACAAAGGAAGGGCTATGGATGTCATCTATCTGTAATTCTGTAAAGGCTTTGACATGGTCCTCCCCAACATCCTTCTCTCTAAATTAGAAAGGTATGGATTTGGTGGGTTCAGTGGATGAGGAACTGATTGGATGGTTGCACCCAGAGAGTAGTGGTCAATGGCCCAGTGTCCAGATGGACACTGGTAACAAGTGGTGTCCTTCAGGGATCAGTATTCTTCAATATCTTCATCAATGACATAGACAGTGGGATCAAGTGCACCCTCAGCAAGTTTGCAGATGACACCAAGCTAAGTGGTGGGGTTCACATCCTGAGGGACAGGATGCCATCCAGAGGGACCTGGACAAGGCTCAAGAAGTGGGCCCATGTGAACCTTATGAGGTTTAACAAGGCTGGGTACGAGGCCTAGCACCTGGGTCAGGGCAAACACCCAGTATCAATACAGGCTGGGGGATGAAGGGATTAAGAGCAGCCTTGCAGAGAAGGACTTGGGGGTCCTGGTGGTTGAAAAGCTGGACATGAGCCTGCAATGTGTGCTTGCATATCAGAAGGCCAGTCTTATCTTGGACTGCATCAGAAGGAGCATGGCCAGCAGGTCGAGGGAGTTGATTCTGCCCCTCTACTCAACTCTGGTGGGACCCCACCTGGCATATTGTGTCCAGCTCTAGAGTCCTCAGTACAGGAAAGACATGGACCTGTTAGAGTAGGTCCAGATGAGGGTCACAAAAATGATCAGAGGGTTGGAACACTCCTTCCATGAGGATAGGCTGAGAAATTTGGGGTTGTTCAACCTGGAGAAGAAAAGGCTCTTGGGAGATCTTATTGTGGCCTTTCAACACTCAGAATGGGGCTTAAAAGAAAGATGAGGACAACCCTTTTAGCAGGACATTTTACATCAAGACAAGGGGTAATGGTTTTAAACCAAAAGAGAAGAGATTCAGACTAGACATGAGGAAGAAATTTTTTATGATGAGGGTGATGAAACACAGGAATATGTTGCCCAGAGAGGTGGTGGATACACTACCCCTGGAAACATTCAAGGTCATATTGGAGGAGGCTCTGAGAAACCTGATCTAGTTGAAAATGTCCCTGCTCATTACAGGGCACAGTTGGACTGGATGACCTTTAAAGACCCCATCAAACCCAAACTGTTCCATGATTCTGTGATCCTATGATCTTCGTTATAAACCCCCCTTTATATATTGAAAGGCTGCAATTAAGTGTACCATGAGCTTTCACTTCTCAATTAAAAACAGATAAAAGCTTTTATTTTTCGTATTTGAATATAGTTTTACCATTTGACTAGGAAAACTGACAACAAATGACAGACAATACTTTGATGACTGACATTTTCATTAATAGTTCTGGACAACTGTAGAGGAGACAGGGTCTGGTCCATAATAATGTGGAACCCCCCCTGGTGGGTTTACCACAGCCAGCTGCCAGGTGCCCACCAAGCTGCTTTTTCACTTGCCTTCCATCAGCAAGCCAGGAGGAGAAAATATGACAAAAAGTTCATCAGATATGGTAAGGACAATAAAGAAGTAAGAACGGGAAGATCGCTTCCCGATAGCATTTAGGACTGTTTATGACCTAGATTGGTTTGGCATCTACCTTGGCACATCTTCATTTCTCCAAAGAGAAGACTAAGAGAAAGGTTTTAAACTTGCAGTGAATATTAGTTTTCTATTAGATATTTAAAAATACTAAGCTTGTAGTTTAATTTGTATTATTTAATAAGATATTAAACCCAGGCAACACTAAAGAAAGCACAGTGGAAGTAAAAGCAGCATCAAAATCAATTTACAGCCATGGAATAGGATGTCTGCTATTCTTGGGTATATAGTTCAGTTTTTAGGATTTTTGTCATTTAGAATTTGAATTTCCAATGGGGCTTAAATACTATTACTTCTGAAAAAACAAACAAACAAACAAAACAAAACAAACCACAAACAAACAAACAAACCAACCAAACCAAACAAAAAAAAACCCTGACAACAACAAAAAAAATCCCACCTCAGTGGCCACAACTGCTCCTTCCAAATAACTATTTGAAATTTGTTCAACTGCAGATACCCTTTTGACTCCTGTCCTCACAGGTATTTAGGAATCTATGCTTTATTTCAGCTGTTACTCCTTTTTGCAGCAGCTCTGAACTATATCATGAAGGTTGTGGTATACAACCTTTGTGCCAGACTGGGAAGTGCAGTGACATTCGATTAATAAATTATAAATAGATTAAAAATCTTCATAAAGCTATCACAATGATGACTCTTGGGTATGTTTCTTAAGTCTTCAGTGTTGAGACAGGTAAGTTGACAGCAGCAGATACAGAGCTATAAGTGATACTCTTCCTGTAGTAAGTCAAAACTTTGGCACCCACTATTTTTGATTTGCTATAGCTCTGAACTAATTTCTCTTATGAGGATATATATGAATGACCTGTAGGCATTTTCTGCCTGAGACATTTTCCCTAAATTTCTGTGCTGGTAGTATCATAGGCCATCTCCATGGAAACAATTGTGATAATACAAACAGTGAATTGTGACATCACTAAGTGAATCAACCAGGAGGAGGAATGTTTGTAAATAGAAACCAAACTTCTATAAAATCATTTAGTAAATTATAGTGATAAATGTGTAATATTGTCTATGTAGTAGATCTATGTAGCAGTGTTCAATGGCTTTTCTTCTGTTAAGAATGTTAATATTTTTTAAGTTTGCTGGAATATGATAGCAGGTCTTTAAATTAAATCACTGTAATCTCCTTCAGCTGACGGTGTGAGCATATTTAAACAACTTTGTAGCTACATATGTTGCAGTTAGTATGAAAATGCAAACTTCTCAGTAGAAAAAGTTCTCTCTTTTAAGGTGAATAGAAATAGTGACTTCATTCCTGATTTTGTTGTCTTTACTGATGTAACTTCTGACATAACTACATTATATGAACCCTATAAATGCATTCCCTTCTCAACGTGCATTTTCTGAACGGAAATTTGCTGTAAGGAATAAATATTTCAGTTCCTTTAATTTGTACCTTTGCCATATAGCTTTCTTTTTTTGTTGTTTTTCACTGACTTCTTCATTTCCCAGTTTAGAAAAATAATTACATCACTACAAATAAATTATTTTTCTCATATTCTTCTGAACATCAGCAGACTCTTCTATGGGCATTGTATGCACACTCTTACTCTTCACATAATTAACTAGAGCTTTCTTTAGAAATTACCTTTTTACCCTGTGGGCTTTTTAGAATTGGACATGTAATAAAACCATCAACAGCTCCACAATCATGTAATACATTTATTACTGTCTTGCACACAGTAAGTCTTTTATCTGTTTTCACTTGGTACATGAAATGCCTATCAGTTCCATTTAAGAGTAGCTTCTACTTTCAGTACCAATTACTGTCAAATTTTCTTGTATTTGATTATTTACTCAAAGCATAGTCTAATCAAGGTTTGGCAATAGAACTGATTACACCTATTGGAAATTCTACTCCAAAATTGTTCATCTGGATGTCCAGAGTTATTTATGCATATTTTTAAATCAGTATCAGTTGCCAGAACAAACAAAACAGCCCGGAAGAGAATTATTGGATTGCCTTTTGCTTATGGCTGCATCCTCCAGCCTGTTCCAGGAAGCTGGCAAAAGTTGTTACTATATAACTGATGGAAATACTCACAAATTCTTTAATCCTTTATGTTTATCTTTATAGCTCTAGAAAGGGTATTTAGAACTGCCACAGGACTAAGCAAAGCATTTCATTTTGACAAGTGTTTTGCAGATGTTCATTGCGATGGTGTTGTTTCTGTACCTGACAATTGAAAGAAAATAATTCTGAAGAACTGTAAAGTCAATAAAAATTGCACCAGAATGTCAGTAAGTATACCTATTGCAAAGTACATAAAAGCAGTGGTATGTAGCCTGAAAATGAATATGTTTTAAAAAATATCTCAAGAAAAATACTCTTGCAGATATAATCCATCAATATTGGTATAAGATGAGCACAATGTATTTTTTCCAGCAGATGGACAAATGCCCTTTAAGGATTATTGGAATACTGGGAATATTGCTGTGGGCTATCGTTATAGGAGTTCTGGTGGTGAAGGAGAGCATATCCAAAAAAGAGCAATGAAGCTGGTGAAGAGTCTAGCGAACAAGTCCTATGAGGAGCAGTTGAGGAAACTAGGGTTGTTCACTCTGGAGAAAAGGAGGCTCAGGGGAGACCATGTCTCTCTCTACAACTACCTGAAAGGAGGTTGTAGCAAGAAGAATGTTGGTCTCATCTCCCAAGCAACAAGAGGAAGTGGCCTCAAGTTGCCTCAGAGGAGGCTTAGATTGGAAAGGATTATCAAACATCGGAACAGGCTGCTCAGGCAAGTGGTTGAGTCACCATCCATGGAGGTTAAGACATGTAGATGTGGTGCTTAGGGACATGGTTTAGTGATAGACTTGGCAGTGCTAGGTTAATGGTTGGACTTCATGCTCTTAAAGGTTTTTTCCAACCTAAATGATTCTATGATTCTATTCTATTAAATGTCTGAGAAATTATGGGTGGCATTAAACATTCAAAAACATGTTGAACATTGTATTGGGACCTATGCAGAAGACATTGTATTTGAGGAGTTCATGATCTTGAAAAGGCCATCTTTGCTTTACTGGGTCTTGTACACTGGGCTTGAAAAGCTCATACGTTAGTAATAGAACCTGGAATTTATAAGATCTTTGGGAAAAGTTAGCTGTATGTGGATTAAAGGGTGGGATGTGATGCTGCTGACTGGCAGACCAATGCACACCAAGTAGTCAGTGATGCACATAACAAACCAGGGCTGTGCTGGGTGTCAAGCCCGCCCTTCAGGCTGTGCTGGGTGGCAAAAACCCTGCGGGTGCAGGGCAAGCTCAGCCAGCTCAATGTAATAGGGGAGCCTGCAAGTAGTTTCCACCTGATGCCAGAGATTACATCTCCTGCGTGGCTGTGCCTTTATCTGAAAGTGTGGGAAAAAGTTGTCGTGGTAGTGTCCTTTACAAAGAGAGTTCTTTTCTTGTAAGAAAACTATACAATAGCTCATATAACCACAAAAGGAGGAGCTTCCTTCCACGGACCATATCTGTACAGTGTGCCATGGGAAAATCTATCCAGGTTTTGCCCGTTGCTGCATAAATGTGAGGTTCCTGGAGTCTGAAGGGACATAAGAATTACTTGTTATCCATGTAACTTTTGTTATTCTGTCTTACTAAACCAGGTGTCTTACTAAGTCATTTGCCATTGAAACTTTTTTTACTGATACCTAGAAAAAAATCCTGCACCATCTACCTCTCTCTCTAATCTCAATCCCTCCTCTCCCTGGTGCAAAACAAATATACACATAAATGCAAGAGTTCCCAATAAAAGTATTTTGGGCATAATAAAATTGGCAAAGGTTTTACTTATTCCCTTGTGCTCTCTATGATAAAGGTGAGGCATATAAAGTGAGGTTGTGCAATCCGAGTGCAGCAGATCAGGAAAGCTCTTAGGCAACGTATTTCCTGAACATACTCATACTAACTCTATTAAGTGAAGCCAATTTTATGGGCTTTGGGACAAAGGAAAATTCTCCTTCCTGTTCCACTAGACCCAACTTCATATCAGACCCTAAGGTTTGTACCAAGGCAGTGTGATATAGCCAGGCTGCTGTGGCTCCCAAGTCCAACCAGCAGTGGCATGTATTCCTGGTAGGTGCCCATCCACCCACTCACGTGTGGTATAAACATGACCAGCCATAGAAAACAACATAAACAGAGAGCAGTGCCTTTACTGGTACTACGTAAACATGGTCAACATGTTCACCTGGGACACGGCAACCCTGGCCATACTTATAGACTGGGGAACGAGAAGCTGGAGAGCAACCCTGCAGAGAGGGATTTGTGGGTTCTGGTCCATGGCATGTTGAGCATGAGCTAAGAGTGGCCCTGGCAGCCAAGAAGGCCAGTCGTGTCCTGGGTGCTTCAAACACAGCATTGCCAGCCGGGCGAGGGAGGTGATCGTCCCGCTCTGCTCTTGAGAGGAGGGCCACAAAGTCAGTGAAGGGTTTAGAGGGGAAGCTGAATGAGGAGCAGTTAAAGTCACTTGGTTTCTTCAAACTGGACAACAGGAGACTGAGGGGTGACCTCATTGTGGTCTACAGCTTCCTCACAAGGGCAGGAAGAGGGGCAGGTGCTGATCTCTTCTCTCTGGCAACTAGTGACAGGACTCGAGGAAATGTCAGGAAGATGTGCCAGGGGAGGACACACCTTGCTCTCACACAGCTGGCCCCTCTTATCCTCCAGTATTTCCACTTCCCATTCATGATCTTCCTCCATCCATGTAGATCCTTCCCTTCCTTCATCCTGGTCTCCTCCCAGGTAAAAAGCTCATCTCTAATGAAACAGCCACAGTTTCGCTGCAACCACACCCAAAACTGCTACTCTGATGTAGTTACCTAGGGCATTCCAACCTCACAGAATATGAATGATACAGTAACCTAGCCAAACAAGCCATCCTTGAAAGTTATGGTTACCAAGGCCACACTGCTTCTCACCTCACTTGCACTTAACCATCAGTTTAATGCAACGATTTCTCACAGTGAAACCCAGAACAGCTTCTTACTCCTGCATCCAGCAGTTTCTCATGATTAGTTCACTTAGCTAAAACTCTGGCCAGGCATTAGCCATCTTCCTATCTATCTTAACAAACTGGATGCAGACTCTGCAGTGCTCTCCTTAATTTTAGCTCTCTGAGAAACAGTTTTAGAAATTGATGAACATACAGATTTGCATCTCTTGATAACTAATTTTTTTTTAGCATCTCACATTCAGAGTAAAATCTGCATTTTTCTGACATACAGTGCTCTATTCCATTTAATATATTTTCATGGAAGAACTAGAGCATTAACACACTGTGAAGTAAAAGTGTATAAAGTATTATTATAGATGCATATATAATGAATTTTCCACTGACATAGAATTAATTTTCCATTGGTCTATAAATCAATTTGATTAATAAATCTTCATCGTTGAATCTTTATCTTTAATCACTACAAATGAGTGCATGTATACAAATAATGTATGCCTATATACCCTCCTGGCTGTTGTTTTTTATGTGAAACTATAGTAGACAAGGAAAGCCAGTTTCTTTTTGTGGCCAAGTCCAATAAGGCCCAAGACATAAAAAATTCTGGGAAGGGTTGAGACAGAAATTGCAGATTAAGTTTGAGATCTACCATTTTGTAAACATTTTTCTAGAAGTAAACATCAGTTCCTTGATTTTACAAATTAAAAAAATGATATACAGTGATTAAATCTTTGTTTTATTTTTCTAAGTAAAACTGGTGATACAGATACAAAATACAGACTTAAAAAACAAACCCAATAAATCAGTCGCTACTGCTGTTCTGCAGCCTAGATAATTTCATTGACAATTTTTTCTGTATTTTATTACTGAAGATGACCTCGAAGTTCATGCCTTTCTGAGAGTTTCTCTAGAGGATAAAAACATTTGGAGTGCTACCAATAATACTGAAATGAAGTACTATTATCTCACATGGCCTTTTGATGACTAAAATGTACACGACTTGAAGAATAAATAAAATAAATCTTGAAGTTACTGGAAACAACTTGAGATTCTCTAAAATGCCAACAACAAAATGTCAGCATCAGGTGTACAAAAGAAAGCCAAGACTTCAAAGGATGTTTTAGAGCCTTTTTTTTTTTTTTTTTGTGGAACAGGGTGCATTTGGTAGTCCTTGGGTCAAGTTTACCAAAAACCTCTAAACCTAGGTATTCTCTAGGTTTCGTTTCCCATTGTTTTACCATCTGTTACATTAAAAAGACTGCTTTTTTCCTAATATCTAATGTAATTCTTCTTTTCTTCGCTCTAAATTTTTATCTTCTTATCCTTTCACGAACTGATATGTTAAATAACTTATAATACTCTTTTTAAACACATTTTATAGGCTTCAAGACCATTATCACAACTCCTATCCCTATCCCTTTTCCGTTTGTTTGTTTGTGGTTTTTGTTTGTTTTGGTTTTGTTTGTTTTGTTTTTTTTTCAAGCTAAATTACATATCATCAACCTTTCCAAGAGGTCTTATTTTTTAAACATTTTCATTTGGGTTGTTTCTCTTCTGTGAACTTCCATCAGTTGTGTTTCTAAAAATGCTGTGACCTAAAGCAGATGCAATACGCCAGTAGAAGCCTTATTTGGGACAAACAGAACAGAAAATCATATGCTTTCTATGCTCTTCATTCAACACCCCTACTGATCACACTCAAGATTAAGATTTGCCTTTTTGTATCATCTTGTCTTGCACACTGTTGTCTCACTTGCAATTTGCAATCCATTCTAAATTCAACATCATCTTAATTGCCCCTGTCTGGTCAGATCTACATTTCTATTTGTCATTTGGACTACAAGCTTCTACAGTTTATTTCTTTATGCTGGTGTTTACTAAATTTCATATTGTTGAGACTGGACATTTTCTCCAGTTATTCCAGATAACTTTGGATTTGGATGTTGTCCTCCTGAATATTTGGAATTCCTTAACAGCAGATGCAATATATATATTGTCCATTCAGTGAACCTGCTCGGTAATAAAAATATGTAGAGAGTGACCCTTCAGTAAACCTTTCAAAGTGTAATTTCTCCAGATTGATCATGAACTACATATAGTTAGCCTTTGAGTATGACTTTTTGCCTGACATACCTGCTCTGGTGATTTCAGTCATTTTTCCTTTTTTTTTTGTTCAAGAGGTTGACATATGTTACAATGTCAACAGCCTTTCTGAAGTGCTGATTTAACCTCTGTACTGATTATTTTTTATCCAATAGCATAGTTATCCTGTCCAAGAAATACATCTAATAGTGTCCTATTATTTGATGTAAATACATCAATTTGAGCTCTTTCTCCCAGCACCATCATTCTTTATTCTCTTTAATCTTACAGTTTATTTCATAAACTCAGTGGTCTATAATTCTATTTACCCTGCTTTTACCTTTTTTTCATGTAAGTATTATATTTGTCTTTCTCCTGTCCTTTGAGATCTTCTTCCTATTCTAAGAATTCTCAGTGCTAATTGCTGACAGTTCTCACACTACATCAAACTGTTGCTTCTCTTCCAGGGTGAATTCCATCAGATTGTGACAAATTGAATATCTCTAACTTTTCTCTGACTGTTTACTACCCACTTTATCTTATACTCACCTTTTAATAAAAATTAGTTTTGGTAAATTTGCAATTACAGTTAATGTTTCTTATTTCAACAGAAACAAAGAAATCACTTACATGTTAGCATTTCTCATTTAATTTGTTGTTTGCCTGTGTTTGGCATGTAATAGTTCTTTTGGTAGCAAACTATTTGAGGGGATTAACATTCCTGATGTTTTCAGGATGCCCCATTTCAGCATAATATTTATGTGAAGACTGGATTAGATTATGACAATTCATAGAAGGACTTGAAAAATCAGCTCAATAAATATTTTGAAAGCCCACTAAGAAACATCTCTTTTACCACTTTGGTATATGTTTTAATGGAAAACTTCACAAAAAAATATCAGAGGATCAATGAATTGTGAAACTGGTTATGCTTTTTCTCTTTGGTCTGTGATAGTGTTCTTGATTGTAGATAATAAATAAACTGGCAATATGAGGGGAAGAGTTGTGCTTTGGGCTCATGGGAGGATGACTGGTGGTATGCAGGACCAGTGCATCAAGATAAAAAATATGATTTTAAAGGGAAACTGGGAACAACTGGGGACACAGTGTAGGTTCTGTGTACCAAGGAATGATTAACAAAGTGATGGAATGTCTTGTTTTGAATTAGGTCCTCACTGATACATAAAGTGTTTTGATGATCTCAGGCAGCTGTTCAGATGACTTCAATAAAATAAAGTCTCTTCTGGTACGTGTCCATTTACATAGCTAAATCAAGGAACTAAGATCAAGTTGAAGTGTTTGGTGAGCCAGAGAGGAAGATGTTCACAGTTCCGCTTACCATAGTGCCTTTTTCAGTTGTTCTGTCCAGTCTCAGTGTGAAGCCTCAGGAGACAAACAATCCTTGCCTGTTTCTGACAGAAATAAGCATTGGACACGACCGGTACATAGAGGAGAATTTTAGTCATTCACTTTGAAGTGATAATGAGAGGGGAGCAATGTTGCCTGCACTGCATGGCATCTCTGCTCTATTTTTGCGGCCTTAAAGTCATGATGGTCCTTTGACTCCTTCATGTAAAATTGATTGGTATGTAAGTGACATTTTCTTTGTTTTTCCAAGGGACTCACTGCCATGAACTAAAGTTCTGAATGCTATGGCTTTGATTTTCAGACTGTATTCAGTTACCAAAGTGATATTGCTTTCAATTTTCAGCAGTACCTTTAATAAAAACTACTAGGCTTCTGAGTTTTGATCCGGTGAGGGACATGACATATAGCTGTATTTGTGCACTTGAAGGATGGTCAACATCTAGTTTGAGCACAGACCTAATATTGTAAATATATCGTTATGGTCTTTTCAGTAGCATATATAGCCAAAAGAGGACAGAGAACAAGATGACTAGGCATTCTCTTTGGCCTCTTAAGCTGTTGTTTCACTCATAATTATTTATCTTTTGTCAGCATCCACAACTGAGGCTTCTACTCAATCCCTGCACAGCTACATACATTTCTATGTTGTCATTCAGTTGCAATTACTAATATCTCTATTAACTGTAGTAGGTACCACCTTAAAACAAGATAGGAAATCTGAAAGAAATATTCAAGAAACTGTTTTGAACAGCTAAACTTTCTCATGTGATCAAACAACTTAAAAGTATTAAGTCTCCTAGGAAAACTCAATCAAAAGTAGTACTTTAAGAAATGTATTTTATCCTGTTTCTTTTTTTTGTTTTTGGACTGTCTATAATGGGTCAAACATTTATGGCATATTAATTAATATAAGTGGTGAAGTGCGGATCACAGTAGGACAAGTATATATTATAATGATCAACTTAAGCAATTAATAATGTTGTCATCTAAACTTATTCAGCTGTAACCTAGGTCCTTTTTAGTGAAACTCTCCTTGAAATTTATGACGGTAGAATTAAATTGAGGAAAAGAAGGAAATGCTGAAGGTGGTGATAATGAGCTATCAAGAACATCTGGCAATTATTCTTAGCTTTAAAGATTTTAGCCCTTGCTGAGTGCACCTCTTTCTGCTATAAAGCAAAAGGAACAAGTAGGCTCTAAAGATATGCTGAAAAGTGAAGTAAAAATGCAGATTCTCTTTTCATCAACTCATTATAAAATAAAACAATTTCTTCCTGGATTCATATGAGAAAAAAATAGGCCTTGATGTAAATGAGATTCCCTAGAATCATCATCACTAACAGAGTTAGAGACAGGTCCAGGTATTTTGGATTGTCAACATGCAGAGAAACTCTTACATTTATGAACAATGTGCTGAATCATGACTTTAGGCTATGTAGTTCTCATTAGCTGCACCACAATAGGAAAGACTACAGTTAATGGGAAAGACTAGAGTGTCCAGTGATGAGTTATCCTTCTTTGCTTTTTTAAAGCAGTTTGCTCTCATGATATTCTTTGATATTTTTAACAAAAGAGTTCATAAAGTAAACATCACCATTTTAAATACAGACCATAATTTTTCAGTTCACAATTCTTATTTTCTTTCGGCAATGGATCTTTGTGACATCACTAAATGAGTTTTTCCCAGTCCATCTCAGGTCAGAATTTGTCAAAGGAAAAAACTTCTCAGTTAATGTAGTTTAAACTAGATTAGGATTCAAACTGCTTCTTTATGTATTAACAGTATGCAGTTATCCAGCAATCAGTGAACTATACATACAGGATCAATACCATTAGTAAAATAGAATAGCTGCAATAGTAGACTCAATACAAATTTGTAAACACCTTTATCTTACCTCAAATTTATCCCCAATGGTTCTAGTCACACCAAAACACACGGGGTACATATACAGACACACACCCAGTTACAAGCAAACCTCCTCTCTAGCAGAACACGTGAATTGACAGTAAACCCCTGGCCTCCTGGAAGTGGGGCTGCCCTTCTTGCACACCCCTTCCATGGGAGATGTAGGAGCTGCAGCTCCATATGTCCACTTGCTGTCCCTGTCCCCCAGGAGGCAGCCACTTGCCAGGGCAGGACCCTCACAGCATCAGGCAGGGAAGTTGCTGCCTCTGGCCTGGGCAGGGGCTGTGACGCTGCAGGGTGACTTCTGCTGGTGTCAAAGCAGGTTTCACTCCCGTTATTTCCACTCTGAGGTGTGTCTCTCCTGTTATGGATTTTTATGCTGTTTTTATACTTGTTATCAGGCTAATTCCTTCTTTGTATCAAAAGCCTCATAATCTTCTGATTGCTTTCTAACCCTGCTGGTGGTCATTTTCTTCTTTAGAATGATCAGTTTTAGGCAAAAGGATTCAAACAGTTTTGACTATTCAATCCAGACATACATAATATTTCTACTCAAGCTCTTATTTGACCAGGTTATTCAGGCCAATCATTAACCAAGGGTGGGCCATACATTACCCCACATAATTTAGCCCCAAGAAAAGAGAAAGTAGGATGTTTTAGAACTCCAAAAAATAAAAGTTTATTAATTAAGAAAGGTTTATCTGCAAACACTCTGTTTCAAACTCTCAAAGTCTAGACAATATCCACTGAAATGAATGGGGTTATACTTCTGGATTTCCTTAGCAGAAGCTGTCCAAGAAATACTTTGTAAGAGGTGTGAGTGCAATTTGTGACCTATAAAATACATTGCTTTTTCATCTCCCAACAGAATTTCAGAAAGAAGCATGCCTGTTGTCCAGCCGGTTTCCACAACAAACCCTTTTTGATAGACTCTTCTATCACAGAATGGTTGATGTTGGAAGGGACCTCTGGACCTCCGCTGGAGCGGGTGGACTGGACTATCCTCACCCCGAAAGTAATGGAGACCTGTTAAACCCTTCGGCTGAGACACCATGAGAATTCCAAACTTGCTGGAATTCCAAACTAAGTAGAAAGATAAATTATCCATTCAGGCACTGTCTATAAAAAGTTTGTCAAATCTGTTTGACCTACAAAGAAAACAGACTTGGCATCTTATAGAAGAAGCTTTTTGAACTTCTGGAATCAAGAACTGGCTCAGAGATATGTGTTTTTAGCCTGAACTTCCTCCTCATCCACAGCAGACTTCATGTCCAATCAGAAAGAAAAGAAACTGTATCACTGTCCCGTTAAAGATTTAAGTAGCCTTGGAAAGAGTTGTATTTCTCTTCATCAATACATTCATGCTAATCTTCTTTTACATTAATATATCAGATACAACATTTTAACAATAATTCTTGAGAAATTGGAGCTGCCAGACCATGCATAACAGAGAACAAATGGTACTGGTAGAACTGGAACAGCCTATTGAAAGAGATTCCAAGGTAAAAAAACTGTCCAGGAAAAGAGAAGAAACTGATTTTAACACTGATATTGCACCTGCGCTATGGGATCGGACTGCTTCATGGAACATCCTGACTTGTCAGAGGAGCCAGTAGAAGATCTTTTACTCACAGAGCATTCGATTGATTGTGTGCTGTTAGGTATGCTGTAGTACTCAGGAAGTGTTTTATGCATATACTCTGGACAGGACCAGGACAGTGTAAACAGTCTCAGAAACTTTAGTTCAACACACAGAAAGATTATTTCCTTAATGATGTACCTATGAATTTTCTTCGTATTTCTTTAATTTGCTACCGTTTCACAATATTTTTTTTTTCAGCCTCTTTCGCTTTCTTTCAGATCTATATGCATTAATTGCCAGTTGATATATTCCGGATGCAAGCAGGATATCTGAATGCTGCTCTTTTTTTTACTGCATTGCCCTCTATTGTCCTCATTGTTAACCAGTGTCAACTACTCTGCCAGAACTTGCTTTGCTGAGAAAACACAATCTAATTTACCCCTTTTTTGTTCTGTTATTATAGTCATTACTTCTCAGCTAGCCCGCTGCACTTAAAATAACTAATCAGCTGTGCTGCTTTACAATTAAGCAAAAAAACCCTTCTACATCACTCATGGATAATAAAACACCCTTGTATAAAGTCGACAAGTTATTCCTTGTTTATTCACCCTTGTTTGTGTGTACTTGTTTATCTTAACTGTAGTTTAAATTTATTATTTTGCTGTTTACAAATGATTTTGGCTTTGTATCTTTTGAGACTTAGACATCTGTGTACACATACACAGGCACGTTGCAAGAAGAGCCAGAGGTCACGAATGCCTTGCAAAGAGCAAGTTTTATTTTAGTTCCCCCTCTACTGAGGGATCTTTGAAGTCGCACCTAAGCTCCCAGGCAGAGGTGACACAAGCGGGGACGCAGGCGCTGGTCAGTTCAGCCCTGCTGGAAGATCGCTGGGCCTGCTGAGCTCACCTGTATTTCAAGGCTCCTGGCAGGTGCAGCCTCCCACTCTTTCTCACAACAAATCAGGAATCTCAGACACAGTGATAAGGTGCCTAGAGTTTCTCACAGGCCTATGTTATCTGACACAGAGGTTCTACTCATCAAGCACACAAGGTCAGTAAAACAATTAGTGTGATATATGTGCTTTTTTCTACAGACAGATGCAAGTCACTTGAGCATATTTACATTTAGCTAACCTCCTCACGAAATCTTCCACTATATTCCTGTACAACATCTCTTCCTTTGAAAATAATTTTTTTAAAGGATCACAGTTTTTTAAAAACAACTGGATTCTGAGCACCAGTGACTATACAGGTCTCCTGATAAAACGCCATAATTTCTCACAGTGGATATTTCTATTTATATGTACTACTCATGAAATGCTGGAAACAAAAGTTAACAATTGCTCTATTTGTTTCCCCTTTGTAGAAACATCACATAAGGGAAAAAGCATACAGCAAATATTCAAAGTAGAAAATTGCTACTACCTCATGTTGTCCCTCATACTCAATGCTGTTGAGGCCACACCTCGAATCCTGTGTTCGGTTTTGGGCCCCTCACTACAGGAAAGTCATTGAGGTGCTGGAAAGAGTTCAGAGAAGGGCAACAGAACTGATGAAGGGTCTGGAGCACAAATTTGATGAGGAGCAGCTGAAGGAACTGGGGCTGTTCAGCCTGGAGAAAAGGAGGCTGAGGGGAGACTTTATTGCTGTCTATAGCTGCTTGAGAGGAGATTGTAGCTTGGAGGGTGTTGGTCTCTTCTCCCAGTGACAGGACAAGGGGAAGTGGCCTTAACTTGTGTCAGGGAAGGTTCAGATTGAATATTAGGAAAAGTTTCTTCACAGAAGAGGTTGTGAAACACTGGAACTGGGTTCCAGTGGGAAGTGATTGAGTCACCATCCCTGGAGTTGTTTAAAAGGCATATAGATGAGGTTCTTAGGGATGTGATTTAGTATTAGGTTAGTTTACAGTCAGACTCGATGATCTTCAGGGTCTTTTCCAACATAAATAATTCTATGATATTAGCAGAGAAGCTAAAACTGCAGCATGACTTTGGACACTAGCATACCTGGATCCAATCTTACGAGCTTGTGAGCACTCTCATTTTGTCATTGTTCTAACAGAAATTGGAAGAGCTCATTATAGGTAATCTGGGAATCCAACTTTTCAAAAAAAATTTTTAAAAAATCACTCACAGAAATAAAGTAAGAAGCTAACAATTTCAAGACACAAAGATAATAATGAATTAAAATATTTGTAAAGTGATTCTGTTGCCAAGCAGAAGAACTTTGACTTACAAGTTCCATGTCTGAACTTTGGAGTAAGGATTTGGCCACAATTCCTCTCTATCCACAATGCATCTCTTTGTACAGCGTTACTTCAACAGTTTTTGCATGGAGCTAAATAACATTAAACAAGCATCTGTGTTTCAATAAAAAATTTTAATTCTTACCACTCTAGAGAAAAAAAAAATATGGGAGACTTACACCAATTTTTGGTTTTCAAATTAAAATCCAGAAAAACAACATAATCTATGAGTTATTGAGTTATGAAGCCATTAAACTCCAGTCACAGTTTTGATACATTTTCTCATAGGGTAACATCTCTTGTTGTGCAATTATTTGATTACATACAGTAAATTTTACCCTGGGAAGAAAAAAAAAAAATAAAAACACACACACAAAACAAAAACAAAAACAAAAACCAACAACACCAAAACAAAACAACCACAAAACCAAAACCAAACCAAACTAAACCAAAACAAAATAAATCCACAAAAGCCACTAAGTGTAAAATCTTTAAGAAAGATATGATTTAAGGGAGTGTATGAACATCAGCATAGTTAAAAGCAAAAAAATCCCATATATTTTCTCAAGAAGTACTGCACTATGCTGAAAATTACTGCATCACAGGGAATACCTTTCTCGATAGTGAACTCTGCAGTGTAAAATCACTCAGAAAAACTTCTAAAATCCTGATTATTAAAAAGAAATTAATATGAGATGCGACATGTACTTACAATTCAGAAAGCTAGATTCACATAGAAATCAAATGTAGTAAACCCTACATCATTACACCAGTTTCTGTTTTTGAGAGTAATAATAGCAACTAATCTTTTATGTTTCCAATTCAAGACACTAGGTTAATTCACCTGTAATTTTTCTGCCTGTGGTACCGGTATTTCAGTCGCCTCTTACCACTGTATTCACAGTCACATTCTTGGAGTGGATGCATTTCTTTATTAATAGAGCACAAAAAGGTATTCAAGAAGCTATTGACTACATATAGCCATAACCTGTATTTAAAAAGTGGAATTTTGTTATACCATTCATTTTAAATCACTCTCTTTCTGTGATGCAAGTTGTAAGTTGTGCTGGCCAGGTCATTTTACACATAAGCCTCAGGTGCATAAGCCCATATCGCAGGTGCCAACTGATCTTCAGAGAAACTGTTCTGCCAAAGCTTTTTGTTTTGTGATGTAGCACACAAGAGAAGCTGATTCTGAGAGGATGGAAAAGAAATAAGAAGAATATATCTTGGGTTAGGTTAATCAATACTCTTTCCCTTCATCTCTGGCAGAAAATCATCTGAATGTAAGACAGTTTTGAAAGGTGGACAAATGTAATTTGAATGCTAGAGGCTTGCTGCCTGTGGTAAAAGCACAGTCCTCTGGAAAGAATCCTGTGTGTAGAAAGCAGACATTTTTTTTCTCATCTCTCTAGTATGTCCATTCTTTTGAATAAATATACAAGTGTAGAACTGCAGCCAAACAATTTTTTCACCTTTGCTGGCTAGTTTCCAGACATATTTTTAAAAATTATTATTATTTTCTCATATAAAAAGAAAAAAAACCCACAAAACAATAACAACCAAAAAAGGAAAAATTCAAAGCATGAAGTAGATGGCTTACTATCAAGAGAACAATAAATGTACTTGCTATTTCTACATGTTAACAGTTGTTTTAATTAGAATTGCCACAAGGATCATTTTGAAGAACAAAAAGAAGAATTACTATTGCTGCAGTTTTGGTTTCTTCATGGTAGTGAAATATATATTTATTGATGGTATTTTGATAAGTCAATATTGCAAAAAAATATACCTGTGTTGAAAGATGAATGTCTTTATAATTGTGATTATTTCCTCCTGTATTCCGTTTCTTTTACACCGTTCCCCATGGAGTTAATATCCAGTAACCTTTGTGAATTCTAAATAGTGAAATGTTGTGTTGTTGTCAAAGGAAAATAAATAATATAATGTTAGAGTGAACAAACTCACATCTACAAGGACAGCCAAGAACACCCAGAAAGATACCTTTTCCTTCCTGGTCTGTAGAAGATGCCACATACCAATACTCTCTCACCTGCATCACAGAATGAATTCCAAGTACAAATATAGTGCTATTTAGAAATAGAAAGAGAAGTTCAAACTACTAATAGGCACACAGATAGTAATTGTTAGCTAAGGAAAGACAAATCTGTGTTCTCAGAATCCATTTATCAAGAGAAACAAGAGCAGACCTGTTGTTCCTGTTTCAGTAAGATCTATCACTATCAGCTGTTCTTTGAATCGACTTAAGAAGTGCATCCCATCAGAGCAGTCAGAAGGTGCAAATTTTAATCTGCTCAAACAGAGAACTATATTTTATTTTAGAAAAATAAATACACAAGCTATTTGTTTAAACACAAATAACACTACAGACAGCTGCTTATTTTAAAAACTGACTACAGATTCACCAGGAACTTAAATAAAAATGAAGAAAATGTAAATATGTTAACAGACAAAATATGTACTCAGTATTGCAATGCTTTGCTTAATCTTCTGTATCACACAGCCTTATTCATACACATTCCTAACAAGAACACTGTGAAGCAACTGAAATATACATAATTTTTTATTGTGTGTCCTAGAGGAATATTTAAGCAGAGATCAGCACTGGCTATTATGGAAAATGAATAATACGTTATCTTGGATTTAATATTGTTAGCAACCCAACTGGAAACTGTGTCAGATTTACAACACAGCATCTGGCTAACATTGACAGTAGCACAACCACTTTCAAAGCTCTTGAGGCAACTGTCCTGGATGTCAAATATGTCATATTTTGCTGAGATTGAAGCGCTGGGGTGAATTCTGTTACCTATCACTCTAAAGTTACCTCCAGGAAAATACCAGGCTTATTTGCATTCCTCGCATAGACTTTCATCACTTTCTTCCACTTCTAGGCTTTTTCAAATTTACATCTCTGAACAATATGCCATGGATGAATTGGATTTCATTTTGCACATGTGCTTAGTTTAGGTCACAGTGTTGATGTTCAGCATTTATATCATGCAGGTAAGTATGCTTCTAATACCTGAAAACAAAGTGTTTTTTTTCTAATTTCCAAGTAACAAAGGTATATCTGAAACAGCTGGGATTAACCAGTTTACTTTAGTGTCACAAACCGACACTGAAGGAAGAGTACCACATATCTCCTGTGATTGCAACTGTTTGCCCACTTCACTATATCTACAAATTCAGGGAATCAGTTGTAAATATTTCTTTCTATTGAGTTATGCCTGGTGAACAGAACTACCAAAGGACAGCTGTTCTATAAGTGCGTTCTAAATATGTTGCATACTGGTATACTTGTAGGAGTCTTCAATCTTTTCCTCAGCTGTTACTCTTATGATTCAGGTTCACCTTACCTTTGTGTCTCTTGGGTATATTTTGATTTAATTCAGCCCCCAGCAATTCACAAGCCTGTGTTTCCTCTACTGCAAACTAGAAACAGAGGGAAAAGTTACCTCTGGTAACTATTGTTTTTCAGCTACTCTGAATTTCAGCCAGATTCACCTATGGGCCTCATTACTCCTGCTGACCTTTTAGGTATATATTATTCAAGAAACAGACCTTTAATCTTTAGCTGTTCTGGCACTGATTTCATTAATTTCTACCTCTATGCCATAACTCAGGCAACAGGAACTTATTGACTCAACAACCTCACTCACGAAGCTTACTAAAACAAGATTGTCCTGTTTCAGCTGAGAATGAGTTAATTTGCTTTCTAGTAACTGGTATAGTGTTGTGTTTTGGGTTTAGAATGAGAATAATGTTGGTAATACACTGCTGGTTTAGTTATTGCTAAGTAGTCAAGGTCTTTCCAGCTTCTCATGTTGTGCCAGTTGCACAAGAAGCTGGGAAGGGGCACAACCAGGACAGCTGACCCAAGCTGGCCAAAGGTATATTTGATACCATATGACATCACACTCAGTATATATTTGGAGGGAAGAAGAAGGAACAGGAGGATGTTTGGAGTAGTTTCCTGTAGACAGCTGAACACATTCCTGCCCATGAGAAGTGGTAAATGAATTCCTTGTTTTGCTTTGCTTTGCTTGCATGTGTGGCTCTTCATTTACTTATTAACATGTCTTTATCTCAACCCCTGAGTTTTATAACTTTCACTCATTTGAGTCTCTCACCTACCCCACTGGGGAGAGTGAACAAATGGCTGCGTGGTGCTTAGTTGCTGGCTAAGTTTAAACCACAGCACAGATACATGCGGTCTTCTCTTGGGGAGCTGTAATGTACTGATTAAAGAAGATTTTTTCTTTTTTTCTGCTTCTTTGTATGTCCATGTTTTTTTGTTGTTGTTGGTTCTGGTTTTTTGTGTTTTGTTGTTGTTGGGTTTTTTGGGGGTTTTTTTGTTGTTGTTGTTGGGTGGTTAAAGTGCATGACTTTTTTTTTTTTTAGCTGCATACTGCAAAGCCTGATTACTTTTGACCTTTTTAATCACTTCAATCCTTATCGGTTATTTTTAGTCTTAGTAAAATATGGAGTGAACAGAACCTGTAAAAGTTAGCTAGAAGGATGCTAAATTGGATATTCTTCCCTCACATCCCAGCTTACGTAACAGAGATGTGTTATGTAGAAATGTTATCTGGATACATTGCTGTCACATTTCCTGCTTAATACTGACTGCCTTCTATTATCTAAATGGATTTTTATGTCTATTGTATAGGTTTCAAAGCAATGACAGAGTATACATCATCCAAGGCCAACTGTAGCTCACAAATTATTAACAATGTGCCCCCTTTGCTATCACTGTTAGTTACATGTCCTTTGAGTGTCTTACGCAAATTGTAATTTCCTTTTGTTTTATTGTTTTCTTACTTAACTTGTAATAAATGCTTTTTGTAAGTAAAGGTGAAAGATCCAGGAAGTAGCAAATAATTTAAATGGGCAATTAAATAGAATAAAACATAGTTGTAAACTGAGGAATACTATGGGAATTTGTCACAACTAAGGATTCAGATGTGTTTCTTTTGAGATTTATGATATCCTTCACAATAAAAATTACAGTTGATATAAATGGAAAATCAAAAATCTTTCTCAAACTCAGGTCAGTTATGCAAACAATACATGATTCTTATAATACACTACAATGCCAAAATGGAAGTTGCAAAGTTATATGTTTCTTTGGCTCTCTTTGTTTCATCATCAGAAATACATCAAGAATATGTATCGGCTACACTGAGCAAAAGACTTTGTATAGCGTTACAGAAATAAAAATTTCTTATATACTTCTGTCTACTGTTACATCACAAGGAGGTTCAGAGGTGAAAATGTGGATGGAAAGGCATTTCCTAATTCATCATAATGTCTACTATCACCATGTGTGTAATCTTGTCCTCTAGCGTGAGATGGAGTATAGCAGTAGTTAGGAAATTAGTGGACCTTGATAAATTCCACATTCCTTACTCTTGGGAAAAGTCACTTTATCTTCTGATTATGTCTCCTCATGGCTTATCTGTGTCTAGTTTATATGCATTTCACAGACCCATCTAAGAGCTAGGCCAGAGATAGAAAGATACCTAGTGTGTGTCTGCAATATGTCTGACCCGATTAGAATCATAAATGAGTTGAAGCTGAGGTCACTCCATTAAACTGAATCTCAAGATCCATCTTGTTCTTGCACTTGTAGGTTTTGTTGTTGATGTTTGTGGTATGTTCTTCTTTTGCTGTTAATTCCTTATCTGACCTTGAAAGAGTATTCATTTCAGGTTTTTGAAAGTTTTCAGTAAAGACACCTTGTCAGGCGTGATAGATAGCACATTTGTATATGATGACAAAAATAAGCCACTTGGAAATGACAATGACCTTAAACATGAAGAAAATATATAAACATATGTAATGGAATAGAAATAAGAGTGCTCTAAAGAATGTTTTGATGCAAAGTAGCAAATGCAACAGCTTCAACAAGAAAGAACCAGAAAGACTCTAAGTAATACCATATTCATGTCTCAGCTGATGTTAAATGGCGTAATTTTAGCAAACTTAAAGAAGCTGGGCTAATTGTATCCTCTCAGTTGAATGGAACTACATCAGTTCACACCAGCTGGGAAACCAGGCTGGTCCAGCAAAGGCTTGTCCTTGGTTTTAGTCATTTACAGTCAGCAGATCTGTTTCAAGTTTTGGTCATTCCAAGAAAGTGTTGATTCATTTTTGAGAAGAAGGTCAGAACTGTTTAATACGGAGAGATGGATGGAAGTGCTTTGTAGCAGGTATCCTTTACGAAAGGATTTGCATGCATAATTGAAAACAAGTTGATGAAAATAACCTGAGGTAAACAACACATAGTAAAAGTGGAGCAATACAAAATGACAGTGAAAATATGGATGAAATAGGCCAACTGATTATCTGCGGGAAAACACTGACAGTTCATTTTATAATTCCAGGGTTCCTGGGAAGCAAATGATGTTCAGTAGATATGCTCGCAAACGGATTGTAATTACTCTTCAGTAAACAAAATGTAAGGAAAATGTCGGAAGATGCCATAGTGATGCATTCTCTTTTAGTATGAACTTTCATTTTTATTTATTTATTAAAAATTCATGTTACAGAGAATCCTATCATGTTACAGAGTATTAGACTTGATTAATTAGGATTTCCACATGCCTATTTAGTATTTCAGCTGTTCTGGTATATTGAAGCCTAGGAAATGATTGTTTTTGCAACAGCACTGAGAACCTAATCTATCTCCTGGCTTGGCAAGGCCAATATAGCTCTTAGCAGGGGAAGTCACTGGGCATGATTTCATAGAAGCTACTCCTACTGTTGGGCCTTAGACTTCCCCTGGGATATTATTCACAGCATAATTAGTTACTGACACAAAAAGCCTTTTCAGCTGCTTTCAGAACAAGTTCCAGTATAGCGATTGATGGGAATATGAGAATTTTATGAAAGCTAACAATAGTAAACCCATTGAATTAGGGGGGGAGATCCTAGATGATACTTTGAGCCATGTCTGTGCTTACTCTGTTCTAGAATTTATCCCAAATTCTGTTTGCATAATTTGTTTCATTTGTTTTAGATCAGATATGCATTTAAACAAGTGATGTATTTAAATACAATTACAAAAATAAATAATTTATCTTTAGTATCCAGACCTCCGTGGCCTGATTTTAAGCTAGGTAAAAGCATGGTTTGCTGTTATGTCTGCTCATCCTTGTTCACATTTGAGCGTTCTTAACCAAACATCTCTGAAATAAAGCTTGTATGTGATTACAAATACTAGCTCATCTGTTTGTAAAGAGATTCCCATCTACAACCACTTTCTGTTTTCAAGTAGGGTTGGTTATACAGTAAAGATTTTAACTGGAATATTGTTTGTCTAATTATTTGATGACTAGGTATAAAATTTGAACCTTTGAATATTATCCCAAGGATAATACTAGGTTAAATGCAAAGTTCCGTTCTGTTTATCCTGATTGTACATTAGAGAACAGCTGGCTGAAATGTATTTTCTGTTTCTTATACTGTTTTGTTTGATTGCTAGTAGTTACAAAAATGTAATTGCTACATTTCTTCTTGAGAGAAGAGGCTACTTATAAATGGAACAATAGGACTTCAAGGACAGTGAAATATTTAGTTACTATTTACTGTGGGAAATGTTACAGACTTTGAAGAAAGTTTATTTGTTTTACAACAAGTGCACGAGAGCTAACAGTGTTGTTAATATATTTTTTTCCTTTTGAAATAACAGTCAAATATTAGTAGAGAATATGTGCACTGCAATGCCAGTGAATATAATCAAGTTGCATAATCAGAGATGGATATTGGTATGAACAGCTGGGTCGGAATGAGGCCTTCATCATCAAACTTTGTGGTCAGACAGATGTGGCTCCTGATCAAAGAACAGGAGAGCATGCTCCATGTGCCATCTTCCAGGCATGCTTTTTGAAAAAGACACATGCAAAGTACTCCTGGAACCTTCGCTAGCTGTTGGGTGAAAAACACACAATTGTTCAAAACTGACTTACATAAAAGCCAGTTTCTTCTCTCTAAGCCAGAATGTCAGGAAGGAATAGAGAGTGTTGCCACCCAAGGTAAACCCTTTTGTTTCTGCTTCCTAATACAGTGATGCAGCTCACTTATTATTCCTTTCTAAGATACCTACTCAGACATTGAGTGTTTCAGCTCTTGAAGAGTGTAATTGATTTCTGGAGAAGAATCGTCTCCATTTTGCAGATCAGAACTACCTTTAAGTATGACAAATTACACAATACACAATACAAAAAGCATTTGTATATTGATCTGTAAGTGACTATGTTCTAGAGTATTAGACACGTTTTGTTAAATATTACTTGGGTTAAAAAAATAAACAGTTTTTGCATCAGATCATGTCTTCCACTTACAATAGAGCCGAATGCAGAAATATATGGGAAAAGCCTTCTACTTCTGAAGGTGAACGTTGCTGCCCTCCAAAGCATCCTGGCTGTCCATAGGATAGACCAGGTGGTGTAAAGACCCTTTGGCAGGAGCGATGGGTTTGTCAAGCCCTTAGGATTCCATTCTCATCTTTAATCATTCTTCTGTTAATAAATATCAAAGATATAGGTCGATGGCTTTTTTCGTGCCCTATTTATGATCACCTCAAACAAAACTCAATTACTAATGACCTAAAAATTGCTTTAGGGCATCAGACCTCAGGACAGAATCTTGCTGAAGCTGCATCTGCACTTTCTTCTAACATTTGGCCAGAGAGACCAGTACAAAGTTTTGTGCAGCTGATGTCAATGCAATAGCAGAAATTGTCTGAGTCCCACATTGAAGTGGTTTCCCACTTTGAGCCACATGAAAGGAAAAATGCTAATTCTCTAAGAGAAAGCAAGATGTTTAGGCGCTTTGTTGGTGCTGTTTTCATATAAGGTAGTTTAATGAAAGTAGACAGAAGAAAAATCGGCTTATGATTGTGTCTTTGGAAATAGATAAATAAAAGGCTTTGCATCAAAATATCTGCCCTAAAGATGCAACACTGTATCTGAATATCACAAAATAGTAGATTTAAATTCTAAACTGAATATGTTTGCACTGAAAAGCAACACAGCATTCCTCTCCCTAGTGGTGAGAAGTAATTATTTTAATAAAAGCTGTCTGAATTCAGCTTTTACCCTATAAAAGAAAAAAAAAGGAAAAGGAGGAGAGGAGAGGAGAGGAGAGGAGAGGAGAGGAGAGGAGAGGAGAGGAGAGGAGAGGAGAGGAGAGGAGAGGAGAGGAGAGGAGAGGAGAGGAGAGGAGAGGAGAGGAGAGGAGAGGAGAGGAGAGGAGAGGAGGGAGGAGAGGAGAGGAGAGGAGAGGAGAGGAGAGGAGAGGAGAGGAGAGGGAGGGGAGGGGAGGGGAGGGGAGGGGAGGGGAGGGGAGGGGAGGGGAGGGGAGGGGAGGGGAGGGGAGGGGAGGGGAGGGGAGGGGAGAGGAGGGGAGAGGAGAGGAGAGGAGAGGAGAGGAGAGGAGAGGAGAGGAGAGGAGAGGAGAGGAGAGGAGAGGAGAGGAGAGGAGAGGAGAGGAGAGGAGAGGAGAGGAGAGGAGAGGAGAGGAGAGGAGAGGAGAGGAGAGGAGAGGAGAGGAGAGGAGAGGAGAGGAGAGGAGAGGAGAGGAGAGGAGAGACTCAAACCTTATTATCTCTAGCAGAATTCTGGGATAGTATTACGTGTTTATAAATGTACCTTTTCTATGTACACCTAGACACAAATTAAAAAAAAAAAAAAGAAAAACCTCCTAGCTGTATTCTGGAAGAGTTTTAAAATCCCAAATCCCCTGATAAGTATTTATTAGAAAACAAACTAATATAACTTTGCCAGAACAATAAATGAAAGTCCAGACAACAAGAAACAAGAAATGGCCCTAGGCTATCACTTGCTGAAAATGAACAGGCTAAGTGTGTGGAATAGCATCAGCACATCCATTGATGGGGATTCCTGATGGATCAGCCTGTGCTTCCAGGGCCTTCCAAGAGCCCCCCTGCCAACCGACCAAATAGTGTGGCAGGTGACAGCCCACCAGGCCTCCAGTTCTTTATCTGCTGCCTGCTGTTCAAAAAGACTCTGAGATATTTTACTTTAAGCAAAATATGTAGGGCCTCAGAGTTTTGGGTGTCTCAATAAAACTTCATTTCTGCTGGAAAAATCTCAACTGGCTGCAGGTTGTTGTTCAGTACTCTCTCAAGCTGAAAGCATTATACAATCTGAATTTAATTCTTTGTGTTTTGAAGTTATAATTTGTTTGTTTTTTTGTTTTAAAATCGACACCTTTTACTACATCACCTTCATTGTTAATTATGTAAATTGATTTACAGACACTAGAAAATGCTTTCATTTAATAATAGAGAAGTAGTGAAGATTCCCTGAAATCAAACATTCTGTTATCACTTTTTTTTTTTAGAATCTTGATTTTTATCACTCTACCATTTAAAGTAAAATAATTGTATTGTCACAAAAGAAAATACACATTCTCGGTAGTTTCTACAGACATATTTTCAATTAATAAAATAGGAATCCTTCTGTTTGTGTACATTGAAATAAAATATGTAAGAAGATTTTGAAACTCTTAGTAGTAGACTGATGAGGCAGTGCTTTTTAACCTGAACAGAATACTGACACATGGAGCAAATAATGATTTGCTGAAGAGACAAACCCTTCATGTTATGTGAAGTCTCAGAAATAGCTCCATAATGTAAGCGAAATCATTGTGCCTGTCTAAATGAAAAGCATGCCGTACCTCTCAGAGCTTTAAATTTGGTGAAACTTAGCAATGTAATTCCATTTCTTAGTTGTTCCACGATGGGGATTTGCACAGATAAACCCCTACAATTCTTATTACAAACATTTCAGGTGCTGTTTTGCTACACTTTTGCTGCAGCAATCAATAAAAATGAACACTGACCCCGAAGTGCAGATCCTGAATTCCTGGCTTCAGCTGCCGATGGAGAGTGTATGTGATCTAACACACTGGACACAGGGACCAGATGACACATATTCCTTTCTGCTGACAGCACTGCAAGGGCAGTGACCTCTGTCAGAATGGCAGGACAGAAATTCAGGGTTCATAACATCTTAAACTGCTGCAGTAAAATCTGAGGGTGTTCATCTGTCACAGTCAGAAGCTTGTTTTCACTTCCACAGCAGATTGACTGTCCAACAATACCAAGGGATTGAGACTGAAGCTGTCTGCCCAGTCACTGGCGCAAAGGAGTAATCACAGGGAAACAACTTCTCTCCTCATGTTGCATCCTGGGACTAAAGAACTGTTCATCTTACTGAAAGAACTTATTAATTTGTAAAAATTAGAACACCTGATCAGAACAATATCCTAACCATTTAAACTTGGCTTTATTCTCTTTTTAAGACAATTTATCAATGAATTCTTGAAAAGTTCGTGTTCCTCTGCATCAGCAGTTTCCGTGAACAAATCTCACCCATCTCTTGTGATTTCTCATCAGTTCTCTTCAAGGTCAAATGGTTTGAATGAGCTTCTTATCTCAGAACCAGGTGTCAGATTGTTCCTCTGAATTTATAATTTCTCATTTTGAATCACATTATTAATAATTTTTCTGCTCATATGGATTTTATCACCTAGGTACAACATGAGTAAGAATGTGGTTTCATTAATGCCTCCAAGAGTAGAGGTGATTTCCAAATCACCATTATTGCAGTCACAATTTAAATTCATAAAAATATCTTCTTGTTCTGCATCTGTCACTGTTTACTGCAGCACAACAAGGAACGATGGCAGATGGTCTTAACCCCCTTGCCCTCCCCACTGAGGAAAGGTTATAGGAGTAAAAGGGAGAGAGTGACTTACAAATTGGAAAGTTAAAAATGCTTTACTAATGCTACTAATAAATAGAGAAAATAACACAAAATATACAAAACCATTCTTGAATTTCCCAGCTTGGTGCAGCAGAGACCCGTGGCAGAGCTGGTGCTGCTCCAGTGGCTTCAGGGCAGGCACCCAGAAGTCTTGGTCTGTACTCCACAGTAAAATGGAAGTGGATTCAGAGATGCATGACCTGGAACTAGGCCTAGGACCACAAGCAGAACTAGTAGAGTCCTCTTCAGATGCTGGCCATGGTTGAAGAGAATGAGACCCTCATGATCTCCCACTTTAATAGGGTTTGTGATGCGTATGGGATGGAATACTTAGTTGGTCAATTTTGGTCACCTGTTCTGTCCACCCCTCCTTGCAAATATGCCCCTCACTTATGGGATGTGCAAAATTTATCAGTAACCTTGGCTGCCATAGCAATAAGTCTAAACCTGGGCCTCTTCTGCATACCATTGCTATCATTATCAGCTCTGGGCTGAACAGAGTCTGAAAAAAACATGCAGCCAAATTCAGAAAAGTGCAGTTACTTAGCTGAAAGGAAAAATTCACTGAAAGAGATCCAATCTTGTTTTAAACAAAACCAGGACAGCACCTTAAAATAACACTGATCTAGAATACTTTTCAGAATGCATTATTCAAAGTGTTGGTTCTTGAAGAACAAAAAGCCCCAGGTTTAGTAAGCATGACTGCAATGTCATTGATTGAAAGCAGTTATTTTGTCATTCATCTTTGTGATGTAATACTCTCTGAGAGGCAACAATTAAAGCAAAATATTCTGATTTTCTGGCAAATATAATTATTTATACATCTATATTTTTTGGCACTGATAACTAATTGAAAGTTCAATCTTCAAATATTCTGTGTTGTGAAATATAATCCAGTATTTAGAGATCAATTGAACAGAAGAAAAATTTACATAGATCCTTCCCCCCTGTCATTCTCCCTCAAGATTTTAGGGTCATACACAGTTCACAAACAGTGATCCTCACGACAGTGTTTCTTCAGGAGAATCAGGATGGGAGTCAACTTCTCAAGTTTTATCAGATTTCCTGTATTATGTTTAATGCCATGGACAATTTTGTAATTCCTTTTTTTCATTAGAATGAAGACACGCATATATCCTAGCCTGGCTAAAAAGCTTGGCTTTTCATTAAATGTTCTTTTGTCTGGATTATTTTCCCTCTGTTATTTTATTATCTTAGTTCCTTTTGTCTGCATTTGCATTTGGCTTGTGCAAAATGTTATATAGCAAGCTGCATGTCCCTGCTTCTAGTACATATGCTTGATTTCAAAGTTATCTGGCTTGACTTTACCTTCTCATTTAAAGACATCCTTCGATGATATATTTCTGCAGTTTAAGCTTATTATACAGGTAACTTTTATGCACATGAACTGGGCAATATAGTTCATTGGTACACACTACAAGTGCAAGGGTAAATATGTGCAAAAAGGCTTGTATCAAGGGTAATGTCTGCTAGCACATTTGAAGTCAGTCATACCAGTGAAAGTACATGCAATTCAGTTCCAGATAATGTCATATCTTTAGTGACATGTCTTGCAGTTACATTGACAACCAAATGTTCTGACTACTATTAAATGGGCCCACTGCCTTTAGTTAACCCAAATGTGGGGTGCCCACTTGAAGATGCCTCCAAGACTCAGTTTCAAAGGAAGGAGGAAGGAATCTTTGAAAATTAGATATTAGATATTTTAGAAAATGTTATATTCAGGCAAGTAAATCACCTACATGTCCTGAAAATGTAATTTGTTTTGTTGCTATGTTTTTTTTTTTTGCTTTTGTTAGATGAGATACATGAAGGAGATCTTGTTTTGAGACGTCCTGCTCCTAAGAAACTTGTGAATGTGAATACTCTTCAGTGAAAGTTTTGTCATTCACCTCAGTGATAGGAGAATAAAATATGTTTATACATATATAATACACACATATTTGCCCTTTAAGAATGAATCTTCTCTGATCTGAAATTCTAATGTAGTGGAGGACTTAGATGAATACATATCAATGTCCTGGTCACTTCCTCTCTGTCTTAAAGACTGATGAAATTCATTATGCTGAAAATCAGGTTAGAAGTTCAAAGTATCAACTTCACCTTAAGGCTTTCACAGCAATTGTATTATAATTGTGCTCAGATTGGTAAGAATGTCACTCTCATTTTTTTCCTGTTGAAACCTCTTCTCCACTTGTAGTTTTCAAACAACCTAAATGTTTTAATTGTTTACAAGCCTAATAAAGAGGATATGTGTCTAGAAACAAACAAAAAACAACCAACCAAACAGTGAGGTTAAAGTTGCTATAGCAGTATGTAAAAAAGTTGCAGAAGTTTCCAAAGCTACTCTCTTAAAAAATTCCAGACTTCAAATATCCTGGAACCCACAGTGACTTCCATTTACTGTGAATAAAGTGGCTGGGAACTTTGGCTGTAATCCAACAGAAGGGGTGCTTTGATTCTTTTTCACATCAGCTGAAAGTACTAGCATTTCTAAAGCTAAGAATTATTGAAAATTTTGTACAATTCAAAAGTATTTCAGTTAGAGCCATTGATTTTAATTGAAAGGGATTTATTTATCCTTAAAATACAAGCAAACAAACTCTTAAAAACAGAAAACTGAAAAAAAAAAATCTTATTATTCTGTGAGATGTCAAAGAAAAGAGTGTTTCTCATTTCTTTTGCTAAAACTATCTTTATCATAAACCTTGCAAACAAATTCAAGAAGGCAAAAAATTCTGTTATCATCTGAGGTTGGCTTTTCAGCAGATTATCACCATATGTCCTAACTTTACCTATATGTGGTTTTGTTCAGAAAATATTTCAGTGATTATTTTTTTTCCTGTCTTCATGGCACCTGTAAGTAAGGGTGTCCTAATCAGAACTGGAGCTGTTTGATGGCACAGCAATAATAATTATCTAATTAACAATAACTCCGAAGTACATAGAATATTTTCCAGAGTTAGGAAGAGGTATCAATAATGTGTGTAAAACCATACATATATGCCAAAGTAATGGCCAAGAAATGCTATTAATTTCATATGTTCAAAGTTTATACAATGCTTCATTAAATTAAGCTCTGGTTTTGATAGACTAGGTGAACATATGGAATAGTCAATATAACCAGTGTGCTCGAGTTCTTTTTTTTTTTTTTGTTAGAATTTCATTGTTCAATTCATATTACTTCTCTTTGAGTCTTTTTCGTATTTGTAGAAAATATTTGATATTAGTTATTAAAAAGGCAAATTAAAACAGAAAGTTTTATTGTATGGTCTTCAAACCTACCTTCACACTCCACAGGGCAAAATAGCACAGTAGTGCATCAGTCTGATTCAATGAAATGCTATCTATATTGGTTACAAGTTAAATGGAGCTTTGAACCATCTGATTGAGTGAAAGATGGTACTAGATGGTTTTGAAGGTCTGTTCCAACCCATACCACTCTATGATTCTGTGATTTTATAATTCCATAGAGATGTGCCTTCAAGTGATGTCAAATTCTAGAATAAACCATGCCAAATTTTCATTTAATCTCTACGTGTAATGAGAGATGAAGTTAATCAAGTCAAAAATAATATATTCTTTTATTAAAAATCTTTTTACCTTTCTGCCGTGGTGCTGTGTGACAAGATCTCCTGACAGTGTTTTAACCATTAAGTGTATAAAACCCACAAATAATTTTTAAACAGTGAGGCTTTAGAAGAGTCTGAATCTGCAATCATTTCTAAAGGACATTAATTCAGTTGGTATGAAACTTGACCCAGAGCTGTAGGGCTGTTGCAGTCCACAATTTTGCTTTGTAATCAAGTTTCCCCATTTGTCCAGCCTTGAAGATTACTGGAGTGCAATGCCTAGCAGTGAAAACAAGAGCATTTGGTGGGGCAGGGACAAATCCTAAACTTTTGAGCCATGCTCTTAGCATCACCAGGGCAGTAACCACATGAAGGAACCAGAAGCATTTCCAACAACTCCGAGTTTAGATACAACAGTAGGTGTAGTACTGAATACAGTGTAATGTACAGAGAGACATATGAAAAAAAAAATTAAAAGTACTAAACTCTAGCAATCCTAAAAATCAAAGGAATCTAAGGAAAATAAAAACAAGTGAAAGTATATAATATGGAACTTTCCCTTAAATAAAAAGAAAATGAAAACCAAAAGAACTTAATTCTGCCTTTATATGTCCAAAACTGACATTCTAGGTCACAGTTCTGAGGAAGATGCAACAAAACATTGAGTTGGATTAAGGTAGTGCTAGAAGAAAAACATATTTCACCTTGATTGACCCATTGTACTGATGCAGCTTTCCTGCTTATAGACAAGTCATTTCTGTCTTGTCCTTGAGCATCAATATGGCCAGGTTGCTGCCTGTTTGGACAGATGTATATCATTTTCTACTGTGCTATAAATAACACTTTCAGAACATAGTCTAAAAATTCTGGAATGGCAGACTTCAACAATAGGACATTCTTAAAAATAATCATTCCTTGATTCACTATAAATTTACTTAAGTCAACTCCCTTTTCCCTAGCTTTCCTTGACATTCAGAAGAAGTTAGTATTATTTAAACTGTCATCTTGAAAAAAAAAAAAAAATTAAAAAAAGTAAGAACATGTTTTGAAAATGAAAGAATCAGCATGCAAGATAGATAATAGAGTTATTCAATATTATGACACCAGTGTGTATATGGGGCAGCTCTTGTAAATAGAAAACAAACTAGTGTGTTTCAACAATACAAATTGCAGGGAATAAAAGAAACTGTTTGAGATAACAGATGATTACTAATATAACTATAATTTTCTTCTCCATGAAAGTCTGGTGAATTACCTAAGAGTATTTACATAAAGAAAACACCAATTCATCAATAAATTTTCTCAGTATTATAACTGTGAGGTCAGGTCCATTACCAGAGAAAGAAACATTTTGTTTGTAATAGTGTCTTCTACAAATCAACATATGCATCCTGCATGTAATATAAAACTAGTTAATATTTCTGTCTCACCTTTGTTGCTTTGGGGATAATCTTCTGGTTTGACAATCCAATAAAATTATAATGTCATTGGATCTTTGCCCTCCTTTTTTTTTTTTCTCTAGAGCATAAAACTTAAGGGACATCTCATGCTCCAAGATATTCCTAAATTATGTTTGTTTAGTGTTAATATTTTTCAGACAAGATCGAGGTGTCTGTTGATCACTGTTTAGCTATTGTGAATTATATCAGTGCCAGGTTTTCAAAACAGTCAGGAAAATGCTTATGCATTGAAGATTTTCACACCTGATATGATAATAGATGTGGCTTTCAAGTTGTTTATGCTCCTATGTCATTTAGTAACTTACTTGTTGATCCATTTTTTCTTAAAATTTGCTAGGTGGAATGCCATTTATCAATAGAATAAAATTGCCTCCAGAAGGATCTTGGAGAATTTTGTAGACTTGGTCTGGGGTTGACAGTCTAAGTAATTGCAAAATGTTGGCATACAGTGCTAAGAATAGTGAGTATTGTGTTAGAAATCTTAATACCTGGCATGTTTATAGGTTTTACATAATCAAGTTATTGGACAGTATCTGTTAACAGTCCTTAAAACTAAAACAGGAAAAAATCTAATGGACATATGGATTCCCTTCCTGTCTTTAGCCCCTAAATTTAATTACTTTTATCTTTGATGAGCTACTTGGGAAAACAAACAAACAAACACACACACACAATACACAGGGAACTTAACTTTGCTTTTGGAAGCTGGAAAATGTGGGTGTGCAAGCCCTGAAAGAGTGGGAGGAACCAAACAACCTTCTGATTTTCTTAGGAATATTCTTACACTGGTGTGTTGTAGGAAGGTGATTGCCAGCAAAGCCAGTTGAGTGAGGCCACTGTAATCTTGAGGTAGTGTTTAAAAAGAAACATGGCCAGCAGGTTGAGAGAGGTGATTCAGTTTCAGCAAATTACAAATCTTACACTGAATCTTAAAACATATAAGCGTTTGGAGATTCATTTGCTCAAGAAACAATTCAAATTAATTAAAGCTTTCAAAGTTCATAGGATGTAAACAGTACCAAGACTGTATCTTTTCTTTAAAAATCATATGTCTTGGTGTTCAACTGTTGAAAGTTTTCTATTTTCTTGTAAAAATGAAGAGAAGTTTTAAAATACACACATACATCTACACACATGCACAAATGTCTACGGATAAATTAAACTGAAATATTGGTAAAAATGGAAATGCATTACTTTAAGCTCTATTCTTACTGCTGAAATAACAGAATACATTTTGATCACCAGTATAGTGACCTACTATTTAATAAATTGGTTAACAGAAGAGTGAATCTAGATCAGCTTCAGCTTACTGGCCAATAAATATCCAGGCAAGTAACAAGGTCAAGATACCTTCGAAATGCCTGGAGGGAAAGAAGAAGAAGAAAAAAAAATGAAGCTATTAAAAGAATGAAAAATAAAATGTGTAAAGTTGACGCATACACAAAGTAGTTGATATGGTACAATGTGATAAAACTTTGAGTTAAAGCAAAATAGTCTCATGACTTAAGGGAAAGTAAACATTTTAAGTAATAATAAAACATATCATCATATAATATCTATTAATAAACCAAAAGATAGTTGCATCATATCAGAAATAAATGTAATGTCATTACTAATCACACCCAATACTTTTCACAAATGGGTTTTTGATTTATGCAAACCTTCAAACAGTATATAAATCAGCAACGGTTATAATTCATATTCATAACTTATAAATCAGTGAAATGACTTCTAGAAATACATTATTTATAAACCTATCATGTGATTTAGTGTGGGTGTCAGTCCACCGTTAAGAAAATCTGAGATGTAATTATAGTTGTTCTTAAGATCAGCTTTTAAAGTATTTTTTTAAATGGCCACAAGTACATTATATGAATACCTGCTCCTGTCTTAAAACCTGTAAACTGTGCAAAACTCTCACCTGCAGGAATAAGTCCAGTTGCTGTGAGAAAAAGCTAATTTGATAATGTGGATGGTGAGGTTCACATTACTTTTCTAAGTCAAAAGTATTCATCTGAAAATTAGAATTAAGCAAACTGTGTTACAGTCAAGGTCCGGGCTGTCATCCACAGGGATCCAAACAGGCTAGAAGAAAGGACCAACAGGAACTTCATAAAATACAGAAAGAAAAACTCCAAAGTACTTGAACAGACCAACCCCTTGCAATGGTACAGGCTGGGGACTGGCTGTCAAGGCAGCAGCTCTGATGAAAAGGACTTGACAGTCTCGGTGGACAGTAAATTCTAAATAAGTCATTAGTCACCCTCTTTTGTAGTGATGAAGGCAAACAACATACTGAACTGTATCAATGGGAGTGCAGCCAGTATGATGGAAGTGATTATTTCCCTTTACTTGGTGCTTCCTGTATCTGGAATACTATGCTCAGTTTGGGATCCTTCAGGAGTGATTTTGATGAAACTGAGCAAGTTCAAGAGAGAAGAACCATCAGCCAAGATGGTCAGGAACCAGAGCGCTTGCGCTGTGATGAGACACTGAGTGTGACTTGCACAGGCTAGAGAAGAGATGACATTTGGTGACATGGGGTGAAGGTGCTAACAGTCACATGCTAATGACTATGAGAAAGGTGAGGTAGGCTTTGTATTGAGGTGCATGGCAGGAAAATGAGAGACAACAGTCACAAACCGAAACAGAGAAGGTTCTGACTAGATATGAGGGGGAATAAAAGCCAACACTATGGGAATAACTAGGTTTTGCTACAGGTTTCCTAGAGATTGTGGAATCTTCATCCATGGAGGTTTTCAAGACTCAAGTGGACCCCTGCGCATCCTGATATGAATTCAGAGATTTCTCTGCTTTGAGCATGAAATTGGACTAGACAAATGCCAAGGTCTTTTGAAACCTCAGTGTTCTGAAGACCTATGATTCTATGTTTTTTCTCTGTTTTGAAGCATTTCTGTATTCAGTATTTGGTTTGTTCTGCAGCAGGGTAGAAATTGAAGTGTTTTTTCCAGAGACACAAATAGTACCAATATGTACCATACTGTCTCCAGGCTCTCTGGTGACCAACACAATTCTAGGCATCAGGATCTGTTGTGCATGGGCTGAAACAAGGATTAGAGTTGTAAATTACAGTGATATTTTACAAAAGCTTGATGTTCCAAAAGCAAACAGTGAAAAATGTGTGAACTCTTTGGTCCAAAATAAAATAACAGAAATACAATAACTTACATATATCCTTCACTGCAACAATAAGCATTAATCAGATTTAAGTAATTAGAGATTATTAAAAAGATTATTAAAAATTCAGAAATATGAGTGTAGACTGGAACAGACATAGGCCAATAACAAGACTTAATTCTGCAGCTGACAGTTTGGCTGAGATTGGCTTCAGAAAAGTATAAGTCAATAAGTTATATTTATTTTTTGATTGAGTAGAGATCATCAAGGAAAGATAAAGAGTTATGAGCTCACAGTCTACACATAGGTTTGAGAAAGAGGTTAGAGGGGCTGCTTTAGGTCTGTCAGTCTGGCTTAATTAAGGGTTTATGCAAACAGAGATCGTAAGAGTAGTTTAAGGGTGTACTTCTGGTTTGACAGAAACTAGCAAAAAGCTCTATGACAAGACATACATGGACTGAGAGTTCGGTTTAGAGTATGATCAAACAGGAATAAGTGAGATGGATTTATTGTCTTTTGAAGACTAAATTGAATAATGATCCAGACAGAAGTAACCCATAGCAATGGAGTTCTGGAGGGGGCAAAATTGCTCTTTATCAGGTTTGTAAGTGACATTAAGAACTCAAGCCAAGCAAATTTGACCTTTATAGCAGACAAATTCACAGGAAATACAGTAAAGACTCTAATAGGCATACAGATAAATATCATATATTGTGGATTCAGATGATATACAATTCTTTTTCAAAAGACTTTCAACAAAGTCTTTTTTTACAAAGGCTCTCGAAGAATCTAAACTAGTTTATGGTATAAAAGGGAAAGGGAACTATAAAAAGGAGAGTTACATGGGAATTTAGTTTTTCAAAATCTGAAAGAGAGACAGCTAAAAAAGTAAAATCTCTGCAGGCACAATAGACAGTGTCCTGGATGTTCTGAAGAATACCTACCACCTATCAAATTAAGACTTGAGAAAATCCAGAAGGAATGTGACAAGGGTAAAGGAGGTCATTAGAAGCAAGAAAGCTTTCAGAAAACCTTTCTAGCCAAATGACAAAAATGGAAAAGTTCAAAAATGTTAATTAGAAAACATAAGAAGAAAAAATAAAAACTCACAGGATGTGCTCAGTTATAGAGCAATCACTCATGCTGACATACAGTTCTCTACATCCAAGACATATGGTTAAACTCTGCATAGATTCTGCTTGAAATTAGTTTCCTCATTATAGTATCTTCTACAGTCACTCACAACAAGTAATGGCAAATATTGTGTTTACTGTGCAATATGCTGAAATACTAATTACAGTGTGTAATCTCTGTCTGAATATCTCTCACTTAGTGGGGTGTAGAAAGTGTCTGGTGACCATTGATGTTTTTGTTTGTTTTAATTTTATTTTTAGAATGAGTCCAGGGAAGGTGCAAGGACTTACAAACCTGTAAGTCAGATGTTTGTGCTGGAAGAACTGAACTATTTTTTAAAGTACATAAAATAGAAACCTTAACTATTTGGGAAGAAAAAAAATGCAGCATTTACAAAACTAAATAAATGGTTCAAAATTGATATGAGTTCTTGAAACAATATTCTTATATTCTTAACGCTCTTTGTGGATTAATAATTTATTAAATGGTAAGAGAGAAGAGGTAAGAATCAGCAAATAGCTTGCACAACGAAAATTTTTTTGAAGAATCTATTATATGAGTAGAGCTTTTCAACACATTGATTTGGAAAAGTTTGCAAAATAAGATTAAAAAGTTTGCTGATGATAGGAAGTTATTCTGGAAAAGCTAAACCTGAAGGATAAGATTTGATAATGCAGCATATCTGAAAGATTAAGTGATATGCAGAATTCAAAGCTGATACATGCAGAAATAGTACAATCTATTCGCCTTTTGACTGCTAGGTAAGAAAAACGTTAAGCATTCAGAAAGAACGGCTGGCTCTAAATAGGTTATATATGCTCAGAAGCAACATAAGAATGCAGTTAATGCAGTATTTTTTCTGAAAATATCTCCATGGTTAGGAGACCAAAATGGAAAACAGAATTCTAAGAATGATTATGGAAGAAATAAAGAATAAAGAACATCAGTATGACGTAATATTCCTGTTTTTTGAATATGATATGCAGTTATAATTATACCATCAGAAGACAATATTTTAAGATTTAGACTAAAGAATTAGGAAGATCAGACATTTGCAACATCATCCTTACATTAAAATAACTCTTCAGCCTAGAAAAGATGTCATTGAGTGGTGGCAAGGAAAAGACAATATAGTGACAATTTCTACTAAAAAGGCCAAAGGAAGAAACTTTTTACTGTACAAAAAGGAAAATGAAATTATGCAGCAGATTTATAACAGAAACAAACAAACAAATAAATAAAACAATAAACAAAACGGTATGCTTACTGTATCTCAGAGTTGTTTGCTAGTATTTGCTATTGAAGTATAAAAAGGCACTCCCATGACGGTCTAGTAGCAACATTCAGAAGAGGAAGTTCCTAATCTGCTATTTAACGCAGGGCAGGAATGCACAGCAGAAGAAAGATCCTCTTAATGATCTGTTGACAACCATGAAGTGATAGGATTTAGGCTAGACAGAGGTTTGGGCTAGACCAACATTATTTCGTTAGCATAGGTCTGTAGTTCAAACTTTATAGCACTTCCAGCCTGTGATCTGTATGCTTTACACATTTTTGTCTAGTAACAGGAGATTTTTATTTTCAATGCAAAGACAACAAAAGCAAACAAGATTTGCAAAAATTTGGTACTTGACTAACAACTGCTCCAGCGTTCTTCAAACAATAGTTTCCCATAGTTCTGAAAACTTGTTTTTAGCAAAAAGAACTGATCACTAAACTAAGCTACTAAGCTACAAATGATTCACAGTAATTAATGTGTGCTGACAACTCTTTGGTGACTATCGAACAGTTGTTCAGCAACTGAAGATGCTTCACCTATACTTCAGGAAATGGGTTAGCATTTTTCATTAGACACTGAAAGAATGGGAGATAAAACCTGTTAGTGAAGCTATGAACATTATATTTCCACTGTCATCAGCATTCAGATCTATCCAATTCCGTCTAAATTTTTTGGTTTTTAGCATCCAAATTATTTTTGGTTTATTTTTTACCTGATACTGACCCAACTTAAAGGAAATCTGGTTCAGGTCCTTCAAAGGTCAATTATTTAGTCTTAATATTAGATTAAAATTAATCATAAACTGGGAAATATCACCAATTTACAGATATACTATCAGGAAGCAGTGTCTTGTGTAAAGACCCTCATGAATCTTTCTCTCTCACTGTCATGGTTTAACCCGAGCTAGCAACGCAACCATGACAGCTGCCCACTCACCCCGCTGCCTACCACCCCCGTGCCCACCAATAGCGGAGAGAATCAAAAGGGAAGGGAGAAACTTGGACTGAGATAAGCACAGTTTAATAAAATAGCAAAATACTAATACACTACTGGTAAATATATATAAAAAATAGAAATAAAAGATACTCAAGGCAGTTCCTCACAAACTCTATCCACATTGAGCAGCCAGTCCCAGGAAGCAACACCTGGTCCCAAACAGTGGATCCCAAAGAGAAAAAGGAGGAAAAAAAGGCACAAAGGCCCACAGGCCTCTGCAAAATGGCAAAAGACCAAACTAAATGTCCCAAACTGAAATGTCCCAACAAAAAGAGTGAAGAAGAACGCGCGTGAGAGAGAAAGAGACTGAAAGATCCCAACTCTCATTAAATACGAAGCATGATGTTAATGGGATGGAATACTCTTATTGATCCGTCTGGATGTCAGTCAAGCTCTGCCCCATCCATGCCCCCCTTCCTTGATGCCTCACATCTGTGGGCAGAGCGCTCAGAATGTCCTTGGTTTCTCAGACCAGAGCAATTAAAAACATTAGCTCTGTGCTGGGTGTTATCTCTTGTTCTCAAACTAAGTCCAAATAATGACCATGCTAGCTATGAAAAAGAAAGCTTTCTAACTGCATGAAGAAAATTAACTAATTTTCAGTCAAACCACCACACTCACACATCACTGGATAATGTTTGAATTAAACTACTTTTCATTTTGGTAAGCCTGTAAAGGCTTCAGTCCATCAAAGCACGTGAATAACTGCTCCTTTTCAATTATACAATCATTTGAAATGTGAGTGGTTTAAAGGCCAGTTTTGATCAAGAAAGGGATATATTTAAAGGGATTTGGGGCCAGATTTTGATATGACTGCAGAAACTAGTGGGTGAACTGACTTATTTGATAGAAATATGTATTTTCTTTTAATTAAACTCTTAGACCTTCATGTGTTTACACTACCGATATTTTCAACCACAATTCCTCACAAATATCTTGTTGAAACCAAAAGCTAGACTCTGTTCTGAATCTGTTTTTGCTAAAGTGTATAACTTTTATATTACTGGTTTATGTTCTTAAAAAAGTTTCCTAGAATAAAAACCTTTATTATATTTTTTTAAATTTTTTTTATCCTTTTGTTCTAATTCCATTAATGCCTTATGTGGTAGTTAGTCTAATTACTAACACTAGTCTGCCACTGGAATCAGTATGTTTGGATTTACTTGGAACAGTCTTAGGCATTGTTTTAAAGTATATTTTAGAAAATGTAATGAATGACTTTCCTTATGTCACCTAACAAAAAAAAAATAGAACTATTGGATTTTTTTTTTTTAAGCTATTGATCCTAGAAGCATATAGAGAAATTACACAGTACAAACTCTGTAATTCATGATCTTATTAGAATAATGAAATAGTGGATTAGATACTCAACCAGCATTGCAATCCAACACCTACACCTTGGGTGTGCTGACTCAGCTTCTGTAGTGAAGGATGGAAGCAGATGAGAATTTATATATTAAAATCAAAGCATGTTGAAATTGGTGAATAACAGGCAAAATAAAAATTTTCTTTCTGCTTTAAAAATATAGGCAGTTTCAAAAGAGAAATGAAAGAAAATGTAACTGAATTGTTAAAAAAGAATTAACCATGCTATCATCCTTTCAGGTTAAACATGTTAAAAAATACTACTGAAAGAATAGGAACTGTTTTCAAGTTTTATATTTAATACAGTCCAGATGGGAAACCATGGGACAGTAAGTAAATAAAGGGGAACGTGGTGGGGTAGAAAAAGAAAAAGTCAGAGCATTTTTTACCATAGTTAAGATGTCTGTTATACTTTTACTTGGTTTTGTTGTTTGTTATATCTTAGAATTTCCTTGTCTACCCTAGTAAAATGTTTTTTAATTTGATTGTGTAAAGGCTTTATCTTTTCATTGTTAGACAAAGACTTTACACAGTCACACACATAACCCAACACAGCTTCATTGAAGGCAACTTCACCTCGGATGACTATCAAAACTATGGGCCTGTCAAACTGGGAGAGCATTCTAAGATTTTTCCACTCAGTTAACTTTATTTGACCTCAATAGGTTAATGTCCTAAAAATTTTAGAAGTTAAAATGTTGAACCTGTAAGTAGTATCTCTTGCCAGCAAGAATGATGAACAGCAGACATATACTGCTGTTTAGATGTTGATTTTAGCTTGCGTATTTTTTACAGTAAGGTTTTATACAGTTATGTTAATCAATGAACTGAATTCCCATGACGCTTTGCTCTTCAGGTCTAGGTCTGGCTAAACTTATGACCTCTTGCCTAGCTGATTCTTTTGGGAACTCATTAGTCTGTGTATCTAGAAGTGTCTCTTATAGCAAATGGGACAGATTTGTATATCATGTCATTTTCCATATTCCTCTTTTAAATTACCAGAAGTTACTGGCAAAACAGTTATCAGCAAAAAAACCCACATGTGATTGATATTTCCAGTCATTGGTATTTCTGTTTCAAAGATAAGCAGATGGAAATTATGTAATTCTGTGGAAACGAGTAAACTGTAGGCTTCAGAGGGCATATAAACTTGAATAACTAATTGTGCATTATGGACTTCCTGTATTTTTGCTGTCATACTGTAGGGAACTAGAAAGCACAGGGATCAGGTAATATATTTATCTAATGGTCGATTAGTGTCTTGATCAATAAACTGGTTGAATTGAATGTCAATGGTTTCTTGAAGCATAACTAACCCAATGATACTTATTTGAGAAGATTAAAAAAAAACTGTTTGATGATCAGTTTTCATACTTAGAGAATCCAGATTTCAGGAAATAATGCAACACCTGGAGGATACCGGAAAAATTTCAATGATGCTGAATTTTAATCTGCTAAAATCAGAAAGATCTGGTAAATTTATTATGTGTAATGGGCCACAAAAATGATCAGTGGAATGGAACACCTCTCCTATGCTGAAAGGCTGACAATGTTGAGGTTGTTCAGCCTGGAGATGGCTCCAAGGAGACCTTATAGCAGTCTTCCAGTACTTAAAAAGGGGCCTATAAGAAAGATGGGGACAAACTTTTTAACAAGACCTGATGTGACAAGGGGTAACATTTTAAACTAGAAGAGGGGAGATTCAGGCTAGACATAAAGAAGAAATTTTTTACAATGAGAGTGTTGAAACGCTGGCACAGGTTCCCCAGAAAGGTGGTAGATATCCCAACCCTGGAAACATTCAAGGTCTCTGAGCAACCTAATCTAGTTGCAGGTGTCCCTGCCCATTGCAGGAGGGTTGGACTAGATGACCTTTGAAAGTCCTTTTCAACCTAAACTATTGTATGGTAATATGATTCTATGACTTTAACTTAAGTAGGAAGAAAAGTTAAAAAAAAATTACTTTATTATTAAAAAATAATAAATCCACATAAACCTGTCATAAAAACATCTCCAATTTATCCTGTTTCACGGGATAAAATGAACTATTATAATGGATTATGTGAGAAATAAATTCTAGTTTACCAAAATCAAATTACATTTAGGTGCCCTGTATGTCTTAAATCACAGTTAACAACTGTGAACTTGTTTATCTGCTCAAAGAAGTAGATTTCTAAAAAAATCTTTCCATGCTTTTGATAGTTCAGTAAGGCAGTTCTCATGGGTAAGAAGCAGTCACCGTCACCTTCAGTGTTACCCAAAAGCACAGATTTTGTTTTGTGGACTACCTAATTCTAATGAATGTGAAGGGTAGATTGCTTTTGGTTCTACTTTCTAGGTATAATGAGAAAGGACAGAAATTCAGTTAAGTTTTCAATTATCTGTCCTGCCTTTTTAGTTGTTTTATAGTTTTTCATTAAAAAGCATTTCTTAAGAGACACTATCATAAAAATGCTACTACTACTACTGCTACTGAACAGTGCAAATTGTAAATCTCAGTTCAAGAAAACTAAAAGCTGTAGAGAAGAAAAAGACCCAAACAAGTGTGTATTCTCTCAAAAAATTTTTTTTAGCTTTCAATCACTACCCTTTTTAATTACCTTAGGACCTCAGACTTCCACTGGGCAACTGAGTGTTAGACACATCAGATGTCTAATAGCTTCTTCAAGATAAAAAAATATCAGAAATGCAAGGGATGCTTTTACTGCACACCTTGCCTAGGACTAAAAAAGTCAGAATTTATAACACACTGATCTTGCTGTAGCCATAATTAATATAAAATACATATTTATGCTAAAAATACTCAAACCCAAAATCAACACTGAAAACCACCTGTTAATGATGATGCAGAGTGTTACATCTTGAAAGAAAATGCTCGTGGACAGCTGACAGTTATATGGCAGTTAAACAGGAATGTGAGTAATTGGTACCCACCATAGAGACTGAGAAGCTGAAAGGTAGTGTGCAGCTGTAGCATGCGCTCTTAGAGTCAGTGTTGAGCCCAGGGATGACAGCGCGCATGTGCTATCAGGGATCTCAGGATAACAACTCAGCAGCATTTATATCAGCCTGTGCTGAAATTGTACCCAGTCTCACATAAATCAAAATGTTTTGACACTCTTTTGAACACAGTACAGCTTTAAAGGCCTCAGAAAAGATTTTACGGGTTTCAATTCACTTGCCAATATGCATTATGTCACAGTTCTGCAAACCAAACAAAGCCTATACTTCTAACTGAATTGGCAGTCAATTCCCTTTCTCTTCTGTTCAGCCATGAATGTTTGGTTACTTAAAGTAACAAACAAAGGTGAGAGAGTTGTGCTATCAAAACTTGCAAACACTTGAAAAACATCATTTAACATTCTATCCAAAATCAAAGTTTGATGTGACTTTAATCCACCTATTGCTAATAGAAGATATTAATATAGTCTTTTTTATGCTTAGCTTTGAATGAAATTGGCATGATCATATCAATCTGAGTGCTGCTTTCTTATGTCCATAGTGTGCATGAAGACTACTTTGAATTTTACTTTAGTGGAATGCTTACGTAATGAAGCTTCCTTACTCAA